>NC_143161.1:16875087-16903087 GCF_041381405.1 Jatropha curcas
ATTGAGTCAGAGTCTAGTTCTGAGTCGTCCCTGTCGGATCTAGAGGATCCAGATTTCAAATTTGATGTAATCTTTGAAGACGATTCCGTCATAATTAATAAAGGCTTGCAAATTCTTGATTACTTTGCGTGTCTATCTTTCCAAGCATTTCCAAGCAAAAGTAATAATTAAATAAATGAAATAAAAGATGAAAAAGAAAAAATAACGATTGGCAAAGAGGAAAATAAATACACATACATTGCATCTGATTGTATGAACAGGGAACATATCAGTGAATGTTTGAAGAAATTTGCTGATTGCTTCATGTGGAAAGCGAGTGACATCACGGGAATTGACCCAGCAATAGTGGTGCACAAGATTCCAGTGTATCCGGAGACCAAGCCGGTGAAACAGAAGCTCAGAAGACTGAAGACAGAATGGTCCTTGAAAATCAAGGAGGAAGTTGCCAAGCAACTGGAGAACAAGTTTATAGAGCCCATTGCTTACCCGACATGGTTAGCAAACATTGTGTCGGTTCCTAAGAAGGATGGAAAAGTCAGAATGTGTGTGGATTATCGGGATTTGAATAAAGCATGTCCGAAGGACGACTTCCCCTGCCGCACATTGACTTGTTGGTGGACCGAATGGCTGGACACGAGATGGTCTCCTTGACTGATCTCACTGTCGGGTACGACCAAATAATGATGCATTTGCCAGACAAAGAGAAAACGGCATTCATCACAGAGTGGGGAACCTACTGCTATAAGGTCATGCCCTTCGGGCTCAAAAATGCCGGGGCAACCTATCAAAGAATGGCAACAACCATCTTTCACGACATGATTCACGGAGAGGTGGAAGTGTATGTGGATGATATGGTGGTTAAGTCGAAAACAACCGAAGAACATACGACCGCACTTGAGAAGTTCTTCCTTAGACTTCGAAAGTATAATTTGAAGCTCAACCCGGCAAAATGTCTGTTTGGAGCCACATCCGGAGTATTTCTGGGGCACATGGTTAGTCGGAAGGGCATAGAGATTGATCCTTCGAAAGCTAGAGCTATTCTGGAAATGCCAGCACCAAGGACCGAAAAACAAGTCCGAGGTTTCCTAGGAAGGCTACAGTACATCAGCCGGTTCATCAATCAGTTGGCCGATACTTGTGGTCCGATTTTCAAACTACTTAGGAAAGGAGTAGCAGTCAAATGGAATGAGGATTGTCAGGCGGCTTTCGACCAAGTCAAGCAATACCTGCTATCCCCGCCTGTTTTACAACCACCAAGGCTAGGAAAGCCTTTGCTACTGTACCTGTCTGTGACAGAAGAAGCAATGGGTGCCATATTAGCTCAACAAGCAGAAGATACAAGGATAGAAAATGCCGTGTATTACCTTAGCAAGAGGATGCTGGAATATGAGTTGAAATACAACAAGATAGAGAAGTTGTGTCTGGCTCTAGTCTGGGCCTGTACCAAGCTGCAACACTACCTCTCGTCTTACACTACACACGTAATCTCTGAATCGAACCCCTTGAAATTCCTTATGGAAAGGCCGGTTCTTGACTGTAAGATGGCAAAGTGGGTGTCAGTGCTTGCGGCTTATGATTTAAAGTTTGTACAACGTAAGGCAGTAAAAGGCGGAGCCTTGGCTGACCAATTAGCAGAATTACCGGTCGAAGACCAAATGCCGGAGGTAGAGTTCCCCGACGAAGACCTGTTAAACTTGGAAAGTCAGGTCTGGGAGATGTACTTCGATGGAGCTTCGAACTACCATGGAAATCGGATTGGAGTTGTATTCAAAACTCCTTATGGAGAATACATCCCAATTGCAGTTAAACTAGACTTCGACTGTACCAATAATGAGGCCGAATACAAAGCCTGCATCAAGGGGTTAGAAGCAGCCTTGGAAAAAGAGATAAAAGTCCTCAGGGTTTTCGGAGATTCCAACCTGATAGTCTCCCAGGCTCTAAGGAAGTGGAAAATCAAGGAAGAGCGTTTGGTTCCTTACCTACAACGCTTAGACGAATTGGCTCAACAGTTTGAGGAATTATCTTTCCACTACCTGCCGCGAGCCAAAAATCAATTCGCTGATGCCCTGGCCACTTTGGCCTCCATGGTTAATGTGGGGAGAGACCAAGTTATTCGGCCCCTGACAGTTAGGCTTCAGAAACAGCCAGCACACATCATGCATTTGGTAGATGACAAGCCTTGGTTTTGGGATATACAAAATTACCTTCAGAACGAAGCCTACCCGGAGGGATCCACCAAAACTGATCAATGGACATTAAGACAGTTAGCGTCTGGATACTTCCTTACTGGGGGAGTTCTGTATAAAAGAAGTTGGAACGGCTTGCACCTAAGGTGCGTTGGTGAAGAGGAGGCTCAAACCATTATGGATTCCGTGCATAATGGGGAATCTGGGTCACACATGCATGGGATAGCCTTGGCTCGAAAAATCATGAACCTAGGTTATTACTGGTCAACTATGAATGCAGATTGTGTGAGGCACGCGCGGAAGTGCCATGAGTGCCAAATTTTCGCTAAGCTGCAAAAACGGCCTCCGGTCAATTTAAATCCAATTGCTTCACCGTGGCCTTTTGCAACTTGGGGCATAGATGTAATTGGAAAAATCCACCCGAAAGCCTCTAATGGCCATCAGTTTATCCTGGTCGCTGTAGATTATTTCACCAAATGGATTGAGGCAGCTTCCTTTTCAGTTTTGAACGCCAAGAAGGCAGCGCAGTTTGTACGTGCCAACATCCTTTGTCGGTACGGAACACCATTCGAGATCATTACTGATAACGGGTCTCATTTTCAAGGCGAATTCGCTGACCTCTTAAAGCAAAAGAAGATTCAACATCATAAGTCCTCACCCTATCGCCCACAAACAAATGGGGTCGTCGAAGCTGCGAACAAGGCTATAAAAGTCATTTTACAAAAGACAGTTCAGAAACATAGGGCATGGCATGAACAATTACCAAATGCTTTGTGGGGATACAGGACTTCTATCAGAACGCCTACTGGGGCAACTCCGTATTCTTTGGTATATGGTATGGAAGCAGTACTGCCTATTGAGCTGAAAGTTCAGTCGGCAAGAATTATCCGGGAAAGCCAGATCAGCGAAGCAGATTGGGCTGAGAATTATCATTTACAACTCTTGGGAATGGATGAGAAGCGATTGCAAGCGATCCACCAAGCTCAAGTTTACCAAAGAAGAATGGCGCGGCATTTTAACAAGAAGGTTAAAGACCGGAAACTCGAAGAAGGTTGTTTAGTCCTGAAAGAAATTAGACAGCCAATCCTGGACCCACGTGGGAAGTTTCGTCCTCATTGGGCTGGACCCCACATATTGAAGAAAATATTATCCGGCGGAGCCGTCATCTTGACTGATTTGGATGGTTTGGAATTCACAAATCCGTGTAATTTAGATCAGTTAAGAAGATATTTTGTGTAGTTGTAATCATTTGCATAATGTAGAAAGAGCTACATTAGACCTGATTCTCCTTGAAAAAAAAAAGAAATTATGTATCGGAGATATGTAGGCAGCCCTCTTTGGGCGCGGTCTAAGCATTAATAAAAAAAAAACATTTCATATTTCATTCTTCTTTGCCAAATAAAAAAAAAGAAAAGAAAGAACCGCGAAGTTGAAAACCCGAAAGGGCGGCTTAGGCAAAAGGGGGTAGCTCGCTAAGCTGAAAACCCGAAAGGGCGGCTTAGGCAAAAATTAGAGCCTGAATAAATAAAAGTTGGCAAATGCTTGGAAAGTTCAAACGCCTAATGACAAAGTCAAATAATCCAGAATCAAGCAAGAGAGTCCAAAATAACTAAAGAAAGTGTAAAGCATACATCCAAAGATAAATCCAAAGTCCCAAACGAAAGGCAAAACAAGAAAAAGATCACAAAAGTTCATAAGAGTCTAGGTATCCCGTCGCCTCCGCGGAGCGGCATCCTATGAGTCTTCTACTGAACTCTGCCCAGCCTTGCTTGTCCGAGGGGCCAACACAATCTCCTCACCTGTCCCAACCTCCTCTTCAACATCAGCCTGAACCCAACCTTCAAGAACACTCAGCAGTGCAGTCCTCCTTGGTCTTTCGATCGGCCAGACAGCGGCAATGAACCAGGCCCGGTACTCGGGAGAAGTCTGAACACTGGTAGGATCGGGTAAAGGTCTCACCATGCGGTGATCTCTAACCCAAGCTTTAAGGACAGCTCGGGTAACACCAGCGGTAATGGCAGCATCAGCCGAAATATCATCCATAATGGGGACAGTCTGATCTATCCCCATCTGCCTCAAAACGCGCTAAGCGCAGTACCAAGTGCAGTGGGTAAGGCTTAGGAGGTAAACCCGAGAATGGCGGAAGCTGACCTGAATAAAGCGATTGATATTGTACCAAGGGATGAACCATAGTATCTCATTTGGACCCAATTCAACCAGCCACGAAGTCCATGTTTCAGTAGAAGGGTGCGAGATCAAGATTTTTCGCATGCGATACTGGGAAGGATTGTAGGAAAGGGAGGTAGGAGCAGCCACCACTTGAAGATGATCCCTCAACCAAACCTGAGTAATGGATCTTTTCTATTACAAAGAAACAAATTAAAAAGAAGAAGAAGAATGAGGTAGGATAATAGGGAAAAAATACCTGGAGAATGATGGGAGAAACAGTCCAATCATCGAACCCTAAAGCGGCTCTGTCAAGGCTTCTAATGGTCTCTGCCAGCACAACACCGCCAATGCAACCCATATCCTCCATTTGCCAAACCATGGGACAAAGCCGCAAGTCTCCAAAACCTGGGTCCCGATTGAATAAGAAACCAGCCAATAAGCAGAAAACCAGGGCCCGCATCCTCAGCCTCATCCGGTTAGGGTCGTCCAAGCAAGTCTCTGAAAATTCATCAATCAGGGGCAGCAGAATCGCCTTCTGATCATCCACAATCATAGCCCTAGCCTGTGGCCGGCTAAACCGAAACAAGTTCTCAAATGACTTAACATACCCAACTTTCACCTCGTGCCTAACCAAGGGAGCATTGGGATCACACCCTATAATCGCACAAAATTCCTCAAAAAGAGGGCACATTTCCTCCATCATAGCCCCAAACCGAAAAACGTGAGCCTCAGGATCCCAAAATCTAATACAGGCTCGCAAAAAGTCCCAGTCAACTACTACGCCCCTAAGAGTGATAACGGGAGAAATTCCGTACCTCCCCAAATTGATCTTTTCAACTTTGGAGAGACTCTTGGTCCAGCTATGCATGCTATGGTTGTAAAAGGGATTCATGTTTTTTTATTTATTTATTTATCCTGTTTTTATTAATTAAAAAAAAATATAATAATAAATAAAATAAATAAATAATAATAAGTAAAAAAAAAAAGAGGGGAGAGGAGAAAACTGACCAAAATAGCTGTTTAGGCACATAATTCGAGAGTTAGAATGAAGAAAAGGGCTGAAAACAGCCTTTTTATTTAGAAAGTCGCGCCCAAGGGTGGCAGCCCGCGCCCTCTAGGGCGGGTATGCCCACCTGGAGGGTGGGCATGCCCGCCCAGAATGGGCGGGCACGCCCGCCCAGCCCAGGCGGGCGTGCCAAAAAAAAAAAAAAAAAACTTTCTTGTTCTTTTTTACAAAAGGATATGTTCTTAAAAAAAAAAAAAAAAAAAAAAAAAAAAGAGGGGGGGCAAGGTGTGTTTTTTTAAATTGGATTCTCTTCTGTTCAAATCTAATAAACATGCATACTTTCAGTATTAATCAAATGCAGGTACAAATAAGTTAAGTACAGAAATACAGGCCAAGATTCGGTACAGGAAAATAAAGAGGAAAGAAAATAAAGGAAAGCAAGGAAGTCTAGCAGCTATCAGCGGCGAGACCTCCTCCTCCTCCGGTCGTCAAAAGCCTGCAGTGTCCAAGCTGAAGTTAGTTCCTCCTGCATTCCATGGATTAGCTCCATCATCTGACTGATCAAGCCGTCAGGAACCTGGAAGTCACACAAAAAATATATATATAAGTCAATATACAAATCTCTTATAAATCCTTTTTATGAGAGATTTATCAGTCATTACCTCATTAATGTCATCAGGAGGAAGAGCCAGGCGATTCACACGCTCCAGGGACACCTCCCGAAGAGACGAAGTACCCTCAAGAGTGTAATAGGAAATGCTGTATGGAAGGTGCAAATTGGCCAAACCCAGATGGACTGGCCTGGTAGCCTCTGAAATAGCCTGGGGAATCCTGAAGGCACCAACCGCATGGCTAGGGCCAGCTCGAGACGGACCCTCCACCGGAGTAGAAGAAGAAGGATGGTACGTAGGCCTCCTCCTTGGAGTCCTGGCCGAGGAGCCTGAAGCCCGAGAGGAATGGGTGCCGAGCGGCTGGAAAGGGGCCGACCTCGGGAGACTGTCAAGCCTAGAGCCGATGGGCCGCATCAGAAACACCTGGCAGAATTCGTCATAATCTCCACCCCGGATCAATTCCATATGTGGGATACCTTCAGTATGGGCATCTGTAAGAACCATCTGTTTGCCCGCTCGCATGTCCTCAGGAGGAGGAAGAGGAACAGAGCGGCAGCCCCTAACCTGGAAGTGCACTCGCTCACCCAGGTAATAACGTCTCAGAACGGGATGTGATAAGACAAACCGCCGCTGAGACAGAGCCTCTGATCGCCTGAAATGGGGATCAGCCTCAATCCAACGTTGGAGTCGGGTATTCATCGCCCCTACCTCAGCCTATGTAAGGGAAGCAAATGTGTTAATAAATCCTTTATTTTTCACACGACCAAGGGAAATTAAGAGGGCACTCGCCTGCTCTATGGTACAAGTATCGAAGAAGCTCCGCAAATCCCCTAAAGACTTCTGGCGTAGAACAGACTGGTGATTAGCTCGGTACCATCTCCAAGCCAAAGGTACCAACCCTAGCCCAAGATCAGTACGGGACAGCTCAGGGCGGATGTAGGGAAAATACTGTGAACCCCTCCCCAAATATGAATGCATATGGATGCATGTGACAAAGGAAGAAATGCACGTGAATGTATGAGTCGCCACCTTGTTTAATTATTTTAGGGTAAACTAGGAAAAACCCTAAGTGACTCCAAACTTAATTAACCTAATTACTAGATTAATTAACCCAATGTCTAAGGCATGGTCTTCAAACCCGAGGTGGATCCCGAGACTATGTCATGTTGATGAACTAACCAAAAAAATGAATGCTTTGCAAGGTGAATGATGTAATTGGACCGATGGAAAATGTTTAAGTGATTTTGACTTGCCGCTTGGGGTTAAATCCCAAACGTGCCTACGTACTTCCGCTTGAATGGAAGATCAAAGTCAACATAGTTCGATAGGCCTTCTTTGAAGGGCTTTGAAGGGAATGCTTTATGCATGAGTGTGTGTATGCTTCGTGCATTTTGTTTAGGCATTTTGCCAAAGAATTGATTGATTTGATTTTAGGCATTTGATGCCAGAAATGTTAATTTTAATGGCTTTTAGCCAAAAGGATTGATTTAGGCAATTTGATTTCCAAAATGATTGATTTTAGGCGATTGTCGCCAAAATGATTGATTTTAAGGCTTTTAGCCAAAAGGAGTGATTTAGGCAATTTGATTGCCAAAATGATTGATTTTAGGCGATTGTCGCCAAAATGATTGATTTTAAGGCTTTTAGCCAAAAAGAGTGATTTAGGCAATTTGATTGCCAAAAAATGTTGATTAGGCGATTGTCGCCAAAGAATTGATTGACTTAAGGCAATTTGTTTGCCAAAAGCAATTGTTTGAAGGCTCTTAGCCAAGAAATTGTGATTTAAGCGATTTGTTGCTAAGAAAAAGATTAATCTCACTTATAGGCAATTTGTTTGCCAAAAGTGATTCACTTGAATTATAATGTAGGCAATGTATTGCAAAAAAAAAAAAACGTGTTTAATTAAAAGCTTTTTAGTCACAATTATTGATTAATTGGACTGTTCGAAATAAAGGCAATTATACCATAGCTATTAATTAACTAGGTATTTTAAGCCAATATTGTCGGATTTAGGCTTAATACCACGATTATTAATTAACCGGGCATTTACCCTAAATTTATTTAATTGAGGCAGTTTATTTGCCTAATTATGATGTGAATGCATTTATGCAGTTGTAGAGTTATTAGGAGTAGAAGAGAAGAATGTATGAAATTGCTAAAATTAAATAGACAGAGTTTAGTTCATGTACCTGATTTAATCGTCGACCGCTTCTTAACTCCAGGTTAAGCTCCTCGTTAAGGGAATATTAATTAATTTAATTTTAAATGACCAAATAACAAAACAAGAAAATAATAAAGCTAAATAAAAAATGCAGAAAAGCAGTAAAGAATCGCAAGGAGCGTAAGGGAGAAGGAGCGTCCGTCAACACAAACTGAGTGTCTCAAAACGGAGCCCCAGAGCCGTTTCTTATAGGAAAAAAACGCGACCCCGGGCGCCCCTGCCCGCCTTCGAGGGCGGGCGTGCCCGCCCTTGAAGCGGGCATGCCTGCCTGGGCTGGGCGGGCGCGCCTGCCCGCCTGGCCTGGGCGGCCATGCCCACCCCCGCGGGCGGGCATGTGTGCCTTTTCCCCTCTCTTTTTTTCTTTTTTCGTTCCGGAGGCTGTTCCAGGAGTTCCGGACCTCCAAAAAATATTCCGAGACCAGCTCCGTGATCCTCGTAATTTTTCGAACATTTCAAGTACCATATTGGCATACTTTCGGTAAATTTCCAAAATGGCCTCGGTCCGGCCGGACTGTTTGCAGTCCGGGAAAAAGGCTTTTTGAGCCTAAAAAAAAATGGGTATTCACAGGCGACTGCAGTCGCTGTCGCCGGCGGCGGATAGCGGCTACCGCCGCCTTTAAGGGCAATCGCCACCGCCGCGGCCGGGAAAACTGGCTTTTTGAGCCTCAAAATTTGAGTATTCACATTTGCCCCCCACTGGCTATCATAAAAAATGATTTATGAGAGCCAGTGGCTGTCTGAAGGAGCAAATTTTGAGGATGGGCAGAGCAGGAAACCCCGCCGTGTTTTTTTTTCAAAATGAAATGATCAAATGCATGGATTTATGTTTGTAACTTAAAGATATTTTTGCCTCTTTGAGGACTTAAAAAGAAGTTTTGCCTCTTAGAGGACTTGAAAAGATGTTTTGCCTCTTAATGAAGGCTTGAAACGAGATTTTTGCCTCTTAGAGGACTTGAAAAGATGTTTTGCCTCTTAGAGGGCTTGAAAAGCGATTTTGCCTCTTAGAGGGCTTGAAAAGAGATTTTGTCTCTTAGAGGACTTGGAAAGATGTTTTGCCTCTTAATGAGGGCTTGAAAAGAGATTTTGCCTCTTAGAGGACTTGAAAAGATGTTTTGCCTCTTAATGAGGGCTTGAAAAGGGATTTGTTTTTTTTTCTTTGAGAACCAAGGGTCCACCTAAAGTCGAAATGATCAAATGGCTTGGTTTTGGATGAAAAACGGTTGGTTATTGGTCAGGGTTTCAACCTAGGTTTTATGTAGAAAAAATGTTAACCATTAACCGGGTTCTACCCTGGGTTTGTGTAAAAGAGATTGACGATGGTTGGGTTTCACCCTGGGTTGTGTATGTTTTTTCTTTTAACACTTGCCCCTGAATCCAACTTAGAGGATTTTGCCCCCTGCTTGAGAGAATTGATACCCTTATTAGCTGAAATAGAATTTTTTCTTAATGAAAGACTAAAAATTCCGTGATTACTTCTGTGATGGGAGAATGGTGAAGGTTCTTATCACTTCTTACCCCCAGAATGGTGCTGACCATGGAATACTTCAAGACATTGGCGTTGTACTTGTCCAATCGATTGAGGAATCAAAGAGAACAAAGCCACTTATATGAGTCGAGGAAACGAACAATGTGGATGACATCGCTCGTCTGAAAGGATCGAAGAAACGATGGTCCGAGTGGAGATGAGGTATTAAAGAATTACCTCTCAACGATTATGTTTGACATTTTTTTAGGGTTGTTTTGGAAACCCCGGGGATTGAATTGACATTTTCCTCTCTCTCTTTTTTTTCGAGGAATGACTCAAAGAATGACGCTTTCAAAACGAACCTTTCTTTTTTAAGAATGCTCAATTTTTGTGACTCGTTGTGGAATGACCACTGGTGATGGAGACTTGATTTTAGAGACTCGATTTAGAGACTCAAATTTTTCTTGTAGTGAATTTTGACTCGAAGGAATTCAGTGGTTCTTGGAAAAAATGATTTATATACTCCCGAGAAGACCTTTGAAAGCACTTTTTTTTTCTTTTTGCCTTAACTTTTGCCTAGTAGCCGCCCTTACGGGTTTTCGACTCTAGCAGGCTCTTTGCCCTTACTTTTGCCTAGACCGCACTTTCGAGTTTTCAGCCTAGCGGGCTCAATTCTTGCCTGAAGCCGCCCTTTTGGGTTTTCAACTCCAGCTTTTATTTTTCTTTTCTTCTCCTTTTTTTATTATTTTTATTTTTTTATATTGGCAAAGAGAAAATGCTTTTTATGATGCAGACTTATATTTGTGACCGCGCCTTTGTGGCTGCCTACGTATCTCCAAGAACTCTTCGGGGGATGGGGAGAATCAGGTCTTTCGTAGTTCCTTCCGGGATGCGAACTTCGTGCTCGGCTGGTGCGGAATTCATCTCCGACTTGATGTTAGCGCGGAATTCCTTTCCGTCTTGGTTCGAAATTTATTTCCGACTTGCTGTTGGGGCAAAATTCACTTTCGCCTTAATGCTGATTGTGGAATTCATTTCCGATTTGATTTCTTCGGGATTCCTTCCCGACTTGATATTAATACAGAATTCATTTCTGACTTGATTTCTTCGCGGGATTTCTTCCCAGCTTGATGTCTTTGCGGGATTCCTTCCCGATTTGACGTCTTTGCAGGATTCCTTCCCGACTTGATGTTGATGCAGAATTCATTTCTGTTTTGATTTCTTCGCAGGATTCCTTCCCGGCTTGATGTCTTTGCGGGATTCCTTCCCGGTTGGATGTTGATGCAGAATTCATTTCTGTTTTGATTTCTTCGCAGGATTCCTTCCCGGCTTGATGTCTTTGCGGGATTCCTTCCCGGCTGGATGTTGATGCAGAATTCATTTCTGTTTTGATTTCTTCGCAGGATTCCTTCCCGGCTTGATGTCTTTGCGGGATTCCTTCCCGGCTGGATGTTGATGCAGAATTCATTTCTGCCTTGATTTCTTCGCAGGATTTCTTCCTGGCTTGATGTCTTTGCGGGATTCCTTCCCAGCTGGATGTTGATGCAGAATTCATTTCTGCCTTGATTTCTTCACAGGATTTCTTCTTGGCTTGATGATGTTGAATCAACTTATTGACTCGAGCTCTAGGCGAATCTGACTTTGTTGTTGTTGTGGTTTTACCACTGGTTGACTGAAATATGACTTGTATTCATCACAAAGAGTTTTGAATACCCACATTGTGGTGGTAACTTGAGTGGCTTGAGTGTTGAAGAAACTTTTATGCTTTGAGTTTGTGGCTTCGCCATGTTTGAATTCTTGAGGTTAATTTGATTCCTTTTCTTGAACTTTATCTTCCTCTGAATTTGAAACTTATTTCCTCAATGGTTCTCCTCTCCATAAGGAATTTCGAGGAGACTCTTCCTTTTCCTTGTTTTGAGAAATGATCCTTGTTTATAAGGACACTTGTACTTGTGCCATGCCTGGCGCTTGATTTTCAAGGTGTTTGTTGTCATCCAATTTGTGGAAATGACTGCTTCTTTTAACTTGCTTTTTCGAAATGTGAGCAGCCGCTTGGTCTTTGTCCTTATGGCTGAAATGATTTGTCATCTACCCTTGATGGGCTTGAATTTAACGGAGAGCTTACGGTTGACCCGTTTTTGATAACTTGATTTCATGTAGCTTTGATTTCTTTCTTTTGTGCAGAAGTTCCTTTTGACCCATTTTTTTCTTTTTGCTTTGTTTGCTTCCTTTTGACCAGGGGTTCCTTTTGTCCCGTTTTTCCTTTTGCTTGCTTAGAAGCAGCCTCTCCATAAAGAATTTTGAGGCAACTTGATTCTGAGATGACTTGAGTAGTGTATGGATAGCATTGCGACTTCGTGCAGACCCAACCCAATTCCAAACATAACTTCTTTATTCTGTCGCTCTTAAGCTCAAAATTCAGACACCTCTCTGTCGGAGCATCTTCCATTCCTGGGTTTTCGGAGAAACCATTCTGGCCTTAACCCCTTCAATCGGCTTTGCCTCGGTACTGTTTGAAGTCTTGCGCACCCTTTGCTGGATCCTTTCCATGATTACCCTTCAAAACTTCCCTTTGATGGTGCTTCTTAGGATGCCCCCAGCTTTGATTGATGCAGAGCAAATGAAAGGATGAATGCATTTTTCTTTGCCAATTTTTATTATCTTTTTTTTTTGTCATCATTTCTTTATTTTTTTCAATTTTTTATTATCTTTTTCGATTTTTTTTTTGTGCTTTCACAGGAAAGGATAGGGAAAGAGTATAAACATGATTGGAACGTAAACTGATCCCTTTTTATTGATAAGACAAAATTTGTGTACAAAAAACACTTAGATTTACAAATTTGAATTGAATGAAGACTTGAAAAGAAACTAGACCCTAAAAGATAGACTCTAGGTGGACTGTGATGGACTAGGATTGGATTGACTGTAGTGACTTTGTTCTTCTCGATGCTTTAATCGATCAGACATGTTGTTGTTGGTCTTGAACAATTCCTTTGTTCTTTTGGAGGCTTGATCTCAACCTTCTCAGACACAAACTTCATTCATTTCCAAGAAAAGTTCGAAAGGATCGAACGATTCATGTTCAGCAAATTTTTTTTGCATTAATCCCATGGTCAGGCAAGGGATTGGTTGATGTTCAGCTTGCTCTTGGGGATCATGGACCCATTGTCAACCAGGTCTTGTAGACGGTTTTTCAAAGCCCAGCATGATTCTGCTTCTTGTACGAGTCTTCTTTGAGTTGACCCAACTGAATTAAGTCTTCCACCTTAGTTGCAGTCGCAATGAGCGATTGGAATGTAGGCAAGTACTGTGTTTGACCCAACTGAATTAAGTCTTCCACCTTAGTTGCAGTCGCAATGAGCGATTGGAACGTAGGCAAGTACTGTGTTTGAAGCTGTGACTGGTAGACAGGCAGTAAATTCTTGATTATTATGTCAACTTGTTCCTGTTCAGAAGGTCGGTTGATCATTTGAGCAGCTTTGGCTCTCCACCTCGAAAGGAACGAGGAGAAAGACTCATTGTTCTTTTGTTTAGTGGTTTCCAGCTCCCTCCGGGTAACATCCACTTCGATATTATAATGGTACTGCGTGTTGAAAGCATTGCATATGTCCTCCCAATTCTTCATTTTGGAACGATCCGAGCTTACAAACCATCTTAATGCAGCACCAGTCAAAGATTGCTGAAACAACTGAGCAAGGAGCTCGCTGTTCAGGCCAAACGGGTTGAGGGCACCCACATACATTTTTAGGTGCGTTTTGGGACAAGTGGTTCCATCAAACTTGTCCATGTTGGGCATTTTGAACTTCGTGGGCAGTCTTGCTTCAGGGAACAAGGACAAGGAGTCCATGTCCACCACTTCCTTGTGTGTCTTAAGGGCAGTAATAGACCTTTCCAGGAGTTCTAGTTTCTCTCTCATTTTCTGAGCTTCCAGCTCAGAAGCAGTTTTGGAGGGCAGGTCATCCAGGTTAAGGGCAGGGTTTGTTGGTTCAGCAGCAGGACCCTGATCAGAGGTAGTAGGTCCACTTCCCTCGGCGGAGGCCCTATTTCCATTACCACCGCCTAGTTCAGCTATTAGGGCAGTCCTCTGGGCAGCCAATGCCTCATTCATTCTAGCCTCCATTCTAGCTTCCAGTTGTTCGATGAGGTTTTGGATGTCAGTGAGTGATGCCATTGGTGCAGTCGGGGTTGTTGGACTTGTGGATGAGAGCTCAGTTGGTGTTTCGGGTACAGGTGGTCTTTGGAGGGATACCTATAAAAGGACATAGTCAAAATGATTAGACTATCCTATATAAGGTGTTTTCATAGGGTATGTGAGATAGTGCGAGGTAGGGTAGTGTATGGGTAAAGTATTTGGACTTGACCCTGTGAGATGGGACGGTTTGACCCTGTGTGGTAGGGTAATGTTGGTATGCTAAGACACCTAGGATAGAACCCAATGGGATGTGATATGTAAGGTAGAGTGCTTAGGGCTGGACACCTCGACTTTTCGAAAGGCCCTAAGTTCTCAAGGAATTTTTTTTGGGCCTTAGGGGCCAAAATGTGAATTTTTGGGCCTTTGAGGCCAACATGTGAATTTTTGGGCCTTTGTGGCCAGATTGAGAATTTTTGGGCCTCTGTGGCCAGATTGAAAATTTTTGGGCCTCTGTGGCCAAATTGTGAACTTCTGGGCCTTAGGGGCCAAATTGAGAATTTTTGGGCCTCTGGGGCCAGATTGAGAATTTTTGGGCCTCTGTGGCCAAATTGAAAATTTTTGGGCCTCTGTGGCCAAATTGGAAATTTTTGGGCCTCTGGGGCCAAAATGGGTATTCTTGGGCCTCTGTGGCCAAAATGTAATTTCCCAAGTCTCAGGGACCAAAATGTAATTTTTCAAGTCTCAGGGACCAAAATGTGATTTTCCTGCGTCAGGGTACAAGTATCGAAGAAGCTCATGTGAATGCATATGGATGCATGTGACAAAGGAAGTCGGAAATAAGCAAATATGAATGCATATGGATGCATGTGACAAAGGAAGAAATGCACGTGAATGTATGAGTCGCAACCTTGTTTAATTATTTTAGGGTAAACTAGGAAAAACCCTAAGTGACTCCAATTTTAATTAACCTAAGTCTAGGCTAATTATCCCAATGTTTAAGGCATGGTTTGCAAACCCGAGATGGATCCCGAGACTATGTCATGCTGATAAACTAACCAATGAATGAATGCTTTGCAAGGTAATTGGACCAATGAAAAATGTTTATGTGATTTCGACTTGCCGCCCGGGGTTAAATCCCGAACGTGCCTACGTACTTCCGTTTGAATGGAAGATCAAAGTCAACGTAGTTCGATAGGCCTTCTTTGAAGGGCTTTGAATGGGGATGCTTTATGCATGAGTGTGTGTATGCTTTGTGCATTTTGTTTAGGCATTTTGCAAAAGATTGATTGTTTTAGGCATTTGATGCCAAAAATGTTGATTTTAATGGCTTTTAGCCAAAAAGATTGATTTAGGCAATTTATTGCCAAAAATGTTGATTGGGCGATTGTCGCCGAAATTGATTGATGTTTGGGCTTATTATTGCCAAAAGATGTGATTTAGGCAATTTATTGCCAAAATTGGTTAGGCGATTTGTCGCCAAAGTGATTAAGGCATTTGTGCCAAAAGTTGGTATTGGAAGGCGTTTAGCCAAAAGATTTAGGCAATTTGTTTGCCAAAAGTGATTATTCGGGCGTTTGTCGCCAAAATGACTGATTTAAGGCTTTTAGCCAAAATGAATTGATTTAGGCAATTTTTGCCAAAAGTTGATGTGATTTAGGCGATTGTCGCCAAAATGATTGTTTGAAGGCTTTTAGCCAAAAGATTGATTAATTCTAAGGCATTTTGCCAAAGCTTCTGATTTAAGCGATTTGTCGCTAAAAAGTAGTTAATCTAATTTATAGGCAATTTGTTTGCCAAAAATTGATTGAACCGTGGGCAATTTGTGGCCAAAATGTGGTTGATTTATTTGTAGGCAATTTGTTGCCAAGACGTGATTGATTAAGGCTTTTTAGCCACAATTATTGATTAATTGGACTTAAGCCGGGCTGTTCGAAATAAAGGCAATTAACCGTAGTTATTGATTAACTAGGTCCTTTTAGCCGATATTGTCGGATTTAAGCTTAATACCACGATTATTGATTAACCGGGCATTAAAGCTTAATCATATTTAACTGAGGCAGTTTATTTGCCTAATTGTGATGCGAATGCATTTATGCAGTTGTAGAATTATTAGGAGTAGAAAAGAAGCATGCATGAAGTGCTAAAATTAAATAGGCAGAGTTCAGTTCATGTACCTGATTTAATCGTCGACCGCTTCTTAACTCCAGGTTAAGCTCCTCGTTAAGGGAATTAATTTTAATTTAATTTTAAGTGACCAAGTATCACAACAATAAAATAAAACTAAAATTAAAAAATGCAAGAAAGCAGTAAAGAATCGCAAAGAGCGTAGGGAGAAGGAGCGTCCGTCAACACAAACTAAGTGTCTCAAAACGGAGCCCCAGAGACATTTTTTATAGGAAAAAAACGCGACCCCGGGCGCCCCTGCCCGCCTTCGAGGGCGAGTGTGCCCGCCTGGCCTGGGCGGGCGCGCCCGCCAGGCTTGGGCGGGTGTGCCCGCCCATGCTGGGTAGGCGTGCCCGCCCAGCGCCTAGCTTGGGCGGGCCTGCCCGCCTGGCCTGGGCAGGCATGCCCACCCCCGCGGGCGGGCATGTGTGCCTTTTCCCCTCTCTTTTTTTCTTTTTTCGTTCCGGAGGCTTTTTCGGGAGTTCCGGACCTCCAAAAAATATTCCGAGACCAGTTCCGTGATCCTCGTAATTTTTCGGACATTTCAAGTACCATATTGGCATACTTCCGGTAAATTTCCAAAATGGCCTCGGTCCGGCCGGACTGTTTGCAGTCCGGGAAAATAGGCTTTTTGAGCCTCAAAAAAAATGGGTATTCACAGGCGACTACAGTCGCTATCGCCGGCGGCTGCCGCCGCCGGCGATAGCGGCTACCGCCGCCTTTAAGGGCAATCGCCACCGCCGCGGCCGGGAAAACTGGCTTTTTGAGCCTCAAAATTTGAGTATTCACAAATACTCAAAAGCCCAAGTCTGCAAAACGAAGGAAAGGATCAATAATAAAAAGGGGGGGGGGAAAGAAAAGGAAAAGACAACACAAAATGAGGATATGCTCTTTACATTACCTCCCAGAAATAATAGGTCCCGCTGAGCTTACAGTGGCCTCGACTCAGATCACACATATCATCATACATGCGGCTCAGAATAGCACCGGCCCAGTCGTACTCAGTAAGATGGGCCAAGTCCTCCAAACTCTTCAGAATAGAGGGATTAAACTTCTCTTTTCTGTTAGACCAGAAAGACGACGCAAACAACAGCAACAGAGTGAATCTAGCTACCTGAGTAGCCGTTAGCTCTCCCTGTCTATGTCTGGCATAAATGTTAGGGGCCTGGAGGGATAACCAGTGCCTCGAAACACTCAGATCGGGAGTAGAATAGCTAGGTCTAACAATCCGGGGAAGGTCAATCCCTATCAGCTCCGTCATTCGGTCGAGGGTGACCGCAGTCCTCCAATCGTCATATAGCTCGATCGGCCGAGTACCAAAAGGAATCCCAGAAATCAATGACAAGTCAGTCGGGGTCATCGTCATCTCACCCCAAGAGAAGTGGAAAGTGTTGGTGGTGTCCCACCATCTCTCAGCCAACGCACCCAGTAGGCTCTTATAATTCTGCCTACCCAGCTCGAGGTTTCTTATGAAGTCCAGGTGAGAAGGGCCAATGATGGCTCCGACCGGGTTATTATGATCAAGTATGTCAAACGGGATCTCAGCAATGGAGGACTCGCCTACGTCCAGCCTAATGTATGCACCCTAAAAGGTAAAACAGTTTAAGGTTATCCTTTGGTTCCTAACTAAAAGATATCTTAATCCCCTCCTAGTATGCATACTAATAAAAATAGTAAGCACAAAAAGAAGTCAATTACAATTTGGCCTAAGGCCCAAAGAAATCATAATTTGGCCTAAGGCCCAAAAAATCACAATTCGGCCTAAGGCCCAGAAATCACAGTTTGGCCTAAGGCCCAAAAAATTACATTTCGGCCTAAGGCCCAAAATCACAATTTGGCCTAAAATAATGGACAATATGCCAACAAAGCAAGCGTACCTGGGCAAAGACGCCGGTCATAGAAGCGTGAGTATTAGCATCCGCCATGAGATCGACATCACTGAAAGAGATCTCCAAAGACTCCAGCAGATCCTCATCGCTGCCATAATCGGAGAAAGCCATGATGAGAGATTTGGGAGAATTTGAGAGAGAGCCTTAGAGTAAGAGGATAGAAATGAATGAAAAAATGAAAGTTTAAGCTATTTATAGAAGAAAAAAGGAGCCCAAAGGCGGGTCTTCTAGACGCGTCTGTTTTTCGCCTTCAAAATTTGTGTTTCAGACAACCACCGACTCCCATAAATCATTTTTATGGTCGCCGGTGGGGGGCAGCTGTGAATACTCAAATTTTGAGGCTCAAAGAGCCATTTTTTTCGGACTGCAAACAGTCCGGTCGGACCGGAGGTCATCCAAAAGTTCACCGGAAGTGTGCCAATATGGTACTTGAAATGTCCGAAAAATTACGAGGATCACGGAACCGGTCTCGGAATATTTTTTGGAGGTCCGGAACTCCCGGAAAAGCCTCTGGAACGAAAAGAAAAAAAAAAAGAGAGGGGAAAAGGGGCACATGCTCGCCCGCGGGGGTGGGCACACCCGCCCAAGCCTGGCGGGCGCGCCCGCCCAGGTTAGGCGGGCATGCCCGCCCTCGAAGGCGGGCAGGGGCGCCCGGGGTCACGTTTTTTCCTATAAAAAACAGCTCTGGGGCTCCGTTTTGAGAGACTCAGTCTGTGTTGACGGACGCTCCTTCTCCCTACGCTCTTTGCGATTCTTTACTGCTTTCTTGCATTTTTTAATTTTAGTTTTATTTTATTGTTGTGATACTTGGTCACTTAAAATTAAATTAAAATTAATTCCCTTAACGAGGAGCTTAACCTGGAGTTAAGAAGCGGTCGATGATTAAATCAGGTACATGAACTGAACTCTGCCTATTTAATTTTAGCACTTCATGCATGCTTCTTTTCTACTCCTAATAATTCTACAACTGCATAAATGCATCCATGTCATCATTAGGCAAACAAATTGCCTCAATTAAATAAATTTAGGCTAAATGCCCGATTAATTAATAATCGTGGTATTAAAGCCTAAATCCGACAATATTGGCTTAAAACACCTAGTTAATTAATAGCTATGGTGTAAGCGCCTTTATTTCAAACAAATCTGGCTTAAGTCCAATTAATTAATAATTGTGGCTAAAAGCCTTAATCGATCACGTTTTGGCAACAAATTGCCTACAATTAAATCGATCTTTTGGCAAAATGCCTTAAAATTAATCAACTTATTTTGGCAAAAAGCCTTAAATCAATCATTTTGGCGACAATCGCCCAATCAACATCATTTTGGCAATCAAATTGCCTAAATCACTCTTTTTGGCTAAAAGCTTTAAAATCAATCATTCTGGCGACAATCGCCTAAAATTAATCATTTTTGGCAACGATTGCCTAAATCAATCTTTTTGGCTAAAAGCCATTAAAATCAACATTTTTGGCATCAAATGCCTAAAAATCAATCAATTCTTTGGCAAAATGCCTAAACAAAATGCACGAAGCATACACACACACATGCATAAAGCATATCTATTCAAAGCCCTTGAAAGAAGGCCTATCGAACTACGTTGACTTTGATCTTCCATTCAAACGGAAGTACGTAGGCACGTTCGGGATTTCACCCCGGGCGGCAAGTCGAAATCACTTAAACATTTCATTAATCCATCATTCACCTTGCAAAGCGCTCATTCATCGGTTAGTTTATCAGCATGACATAGTCTCGGGATCCACCTCGGGTTCGCAGACTGTGCCTTAAACATTGGGATAATTAGCCTAGACTTAGGTTAATTAAAATTGGAGTCACTTAGGGTTTTTTCCTAGTTTACCCTAAAATAATTAAACAAGGTGGCGACTCACACACATCATGTGCATTTCTTCCTTAGTCATATGCATTCCTATGCATTGATATTGGGGGAGGGGTTCACAGATAGATAATGCCAGAAATGTTTGAATACGAAATAAATTATTGCCATGTTATTCATACCGAATTTTGGGTCCAGTCGTTGAAACTGAGATCTTATTTCCATACCGATCATTAGCACATTAGATCTACATTCCTCATCCTATGTGCTTCTATTCTTCATGCATACATGCAGAACCTACTTTAACTCAGGTACTTTTATCTATCAGTCAGAATTGATCCATCCCGGGAAATCACTTTGAGAGCTTGGCACCGATGCCCTGGTCAACGTTTGGTCAGAGTGTCCCCAATCCCCGAGCCTGCTCTGGTTAGTCCTGTGGTTCGTACAAGTTTGTCGGATTCAGTTTCTGATTTAGATCTGGTTGAGATGGCTGAAGGTAATGTGAATGACACTGGCTTTTCTTCGGCTCAGTTAAGGGCTATTACTGAGATAATAGCCGTTGCTTTTGCCCAACAGAGGGCACAAAATCAGGTTCCTCCTACTTCAAGTAATCAGCCTATAGTTGAGGAACAGGAGATTCCAGAACCCACCTCAGGTAACCAAGCTTCTGTTGGTAATGCTGCTCCAGTTGACAATGATCTGATTAAGCAGTTAGCGGAACTGAAAGATAAGGTAGAGAAAATGTCTGTTGCAAAAGAGAAGGACCCAGTCACCAATTTCCATGTGGCTGAGTATATCCTGAAACCCACAAGCTCTACTTCTGCTAAGACCTTCAAGCACACCCTATATATATATATATCAAGTCCTTATGTTCTTAATCATACCAACTATCTTAAACATATTTTAGATCCCAACATTAAATAAAATCTCATGCTTATCTCCAAATATATACACCAAAATAATTTATAATTACATGCTTAAGTTATAATTCAAATAACATAATCTCTGAAAATGTAATAATTATACATGCCATAATTCTTGATTACATAAATCTCATTCTACTACTACCACAATAGTCTCTTCTACTCTGATGCTACTCTTTTGATCTTCAAGCAGCAACCACGGTCTTTAACTTGCGCGTGATAAAAATCAACACGCTGAGTATAAAACTCAGCGGTGCTCATAATTCACATACTTACTAAAGTTGCAATGACAACTTAATTAAAACACAAATTACATAAAATCATTTACAATAATAAAATCATTAAATTTCAACATACATTTACATTTATATAAAAAAATATCAAATAAACTATTAAGTAATAACATAAATAATTTAATTCTTTATACCATAAATCCTTTACTTTAACATTTAATCACCATAAATACGTTAGTTCTTTACTTAGAATATCAAATAAACTTATAATTAATAACATAAATAATTTAATTCTTTCAACTCATAAATTCATTACTTGCACATTTATTATAGCAATACATATACTATTTATTTTTAAAACCATGTACCGAAATATCATGCTTTGAAAATTCATTTGATAATATAATCATTAATTTCCAAAGCAAGGTTTACAAAAATAATATGATCTCATTCGTTTAATTGCCTTACAAATATTTTCCAAGGGGCTTGCATACACTTAGGAAAAAGAGAAGCAGATAGGTTTTCATAACTTATTCATAATGACCTTAGGTCGTCATCTTATTTATAACATATAGAGCGCGTCCGCCCTAACATAAACACCCACGTGCCTAGCATATGATCATAGCTTCTTATCATAAGGGCATCAAACGCCGAGCATGCTCATCATACATAATAAAATAAAATCTCGCATCAAATTCACACCAAGTATATTAGAGCCAAAAATCCTTGTTTTAATTCTTAATTCATAACACTTCTCATAAAACTTGTCTTTGTGAATACCCAAATTTTGAGGCTCAAAGAGCCAGTTTTCCCGGACTGCAAACAGTTCGGCCGGACCAAAGGCCATTTTGGAAGTTCACCGAAAGTATGCCAATATGTTTTCCCCCGGAGAAAATCAATGTTGTTTGTTTTTTTGGAAAAAGGTGATAAAAAATCTTGTTGGATATGCGATGCCGATAAATCGGTCTTATAAATTATTTTTAGTCGCCACCCATTATTTCGGCAATGGGACCGTTTCCAATTTTAATTTATAAAATGACTCCATTCTAAACCCATTTTTATTTAAGGCTGATTATTTTAAAAAGACTGGTCAGGCGAACCAATGAGGTTCTAGGTAAGGGAATTGGGTACGTCGGCCCATTGGAAGCCGACGCCCGAAAAAAACTGGCCTCTTTTAACCTACAATCTCTAATTTGATTTTATTTTAGAAAAGCTAATTATTTAAACCCAACCCGAATAAATCGAACCGAGTTCCTAAGTGGAAAATTAATCAACCGTCCCAAATAGGTCCATTCACTGCATTCATCACAAATAAATCATATCATCCATCATTCATCCATAATGCGTATCAAATAAAATAAAAGACCCGCTCTTGCCTTATGGTTAAAGGCGGGCCACAAACCGATTGTAATAATATGTAATTAATGATAAACAATGAACAAACAAATTCTACAAAATCCCATGATCATCAATGATTAATTGGTTTAGTTTGATTAAGACTCAGTTTACCCCTGATTGTCTATTTCTCGGATTGAGCTTGAAAATTTATTTAACTAAATGAAACTAAGCAAAATAATAGAAATAAACTGGAACTGGGAGGCAGTCGCATCACGCGGGTGTTCTATGGAAGAACAGTCGCGTGGCGCAACTATTGCCTTTATTCTGGATTTAAGAACAGTCGCGTCACGCAGGTATCTTATGAAGAACAGCCGCGTGACGCAACTATTAGCTACGCGACGACACTGTTCGTGACATTATTAAAATCTTTAAGTATATGGGTTATTTATTTAAAGCAAAATATTAGATACAGATATAGAAACAAACATGAAAAATGAGTCGTCAACAGCTGCGTCACGCAAGAGATCTAATCCAGGTCAGGGGCTTTTGGACATGAACAGTAGCGTCACGCAGGTAGTAGCTGCGTGACGCGGCTGCTCTGGTCCGCAACTACCTTTCAAACTAGTTCTTTTTACGTTTCTTTTTGGTCCAAAGTGGTTAGAACAAACCCAGAAAAGTTCAATAATGGGTAAACTTACGTTTTGTCAATGGTAAACCAATTAATCAATACAAAAATGAGATTTTTAAGAAATAAAATGCTAGAAATAAATAAAAATAGAAAGGATAGAGTTAGAATCGTTACCTAACCCTCAGATTTGAGGATTGCATATGCTGAGATTAACTCAGAAGTGGTTTTTCACAATTCCAGAAGCGCAATCACCAAGTTCTTTTGCAAAAATGAAATTATCTTTCTCTTTTTTCCTCTTTTTCTTATCTTTTTGCTATTATCTTTCTTTAATCTTAAATCTAAATATCTATGACTTTGATCTACCCCAAGTTTACTCAATGGAATTCTTGAGAAAGAGCTCTAGTCGTCTTTTTAGATGTCTAAACTTTGAAGATTATGTTTTCTTAGAGGAAAAAATGAGAGCAAACTGAAAATGCCAAAGTCTAAAAAAAGTCCCGTTTTTGCTGTGTAATGTAGTATTTATATGGCTAGGGCAACAGGGCAGTCGCGTCACGCAGGTAGTAGCTGCGTGATGCACCCATAAGCCTGCGTGGCGCGACTTACTTTTCATACAGTTGCCGCGTATCCATACAAACAGTGCAAGCCACTGCACGGGCGCGCGCCAAAGGTGTCAGACCCGTTAGAGCTGCGTGACGCAGCTAGAAGTGCCATCACGCAGGTAGTAGCTGCGTGACGCAGCCCTAACGTGGGTCAGGCTCCTTTGGGCGGTTTGGTTCAATTTTTGATTCAGGCACTTCTGGTTTATTGTGAAACCTTATCCTTTGTCCTCATATCATCATTGGGTTAGGTGGAGGCATAAAACCACGCATCAACAGTTTGCCCCCCCACTTTATCATTAATTGTATAAACGATTAATGTTAAAGTGGTCCATTGACGCGCCTTCAATCTGGTAATCATCCTCGAATGCTCGGTTTGGTCGGTTCGAAAGATGTTGGATTGACTTGATCATCTGGCCACCTACTCAGCTCGGTTTGATCGGCTTTTGTCGGCTCCAGTCGGATTCGTGAACAACTCCAAAGCTCGGTTTGATCGGCTATGAAGACACCTCCGAGGCTCGGTTTGATCGGCCTAAAGGATTTGAATCGATCCTCTGGTCACCTCCTTAGCTCGGTTTGATCGGCTTTGTTGGCTCCAGTCAGTATGTGAATGACTTCAAAGCTCGGTTTGATCGGCTTGGAAGATACCTTCGAGGCTCGGTTTGGTCGGCCTGAAGGATTTGAATATCTAGTCACCTTCTCGGCTCGGTTTGATCGGCTTTGTCGGCTTCCATTGAATCTGTGGAGAAACATCCTCGAGACTCGGTTTGATTGGTCACGAAAGATATTAATTTGATGACAAAGTCTTCAAAGCTCGGTTTGATCGGCTTGAAGGACTTTTATCTGGCCACCTACTCAGCACGGTTTGATCGGCTTTGTCGGCTTCCATTGAATCTGTGGAGAAACATCCTCGAGACTCGGTTTGATTGGTCACGAAAGATATTAATTTGATGACAAAGTCTTTAAAGCTCGGTTTGATCGGCTTGAAGGACTTTGATCTGGCCACCTACTCAGCACGGTTTGATCGGCTTTGTCGGCTCCAGTCGGATCAGAAAAGGCATCCTCGAGGCTCGGTTTGATCGGCCCGAAAGACGTCGGTTTTGTCCTCGTCAACTTCGCAACTCAACATCATTGACTGGGAAAGAGATTTCAAACAGCTTCGCAATACATCAT
This sequence comes from Jatropha curcas, assembly GCF_041381405.1. Lineage (NCBI taxonomy): Eukaryota > Viridiplantae > Streptophyta > Magnoliopsida > Malpighiales > Euphorbiaceae > Jatropha > Jatropha curcas. The sequence continues at coordinate 16,899,652 of NC_143161.1, forward strand.
CACTGTTTTGAAATTGTTCTGACTAGCTTCGCAATGCACCATCACTAATCAGTAAGACCTATCGGCTTCGGAAAAACCATCACCGGTTGGCCTGAAAAATTGATCACAAGAGAAAGAGCAATATCCGTGTACAAACAGACCTTGCCTTTTGTTAGAAAGATTTTGGGACATCACATGTCCCCATGCATTAATCATGAATTGTATAATTTGATTGTCTTTGCAAAAATTTTAGCAAAAAGTCGTAGTAAAAATTTAGGCTGAAATTTCCATACATACCTTTTTGATGTAGTGGTTGGAAAAGAACTTACTTGAAGGTAATCCGGGTAATTTGATGTTTCTGCCCCCTGTGCGGTGAGTAGATGAAAATTGATGAAATGTACGAGCCGCATACCAACGTCAAATTGCTTGAATGGGCCAATACGGGCTCTAAATGGGCCAAACGGGCTCTAAATGGGCCAAACGGGCCCTGCAGGCTTGATAAAAGATGATGGGCCCATTCTTTGGGCTCGGAGAAGTGAGCTTGGGCCCAGCTACTTACTATAAGTAACTTTCTTCGTAACCAATTCATTTTCACTTATCACAAACCCTAAGCAATTGAGAATCCTCTGAACTTTTCAACCAAGCAAAATGTCTCAGCTTCCAGAAATTCCCGCTTCTGCTTACACTCCTGGGATGAAGATTCTCGGGGCACTACCCGATATTCCGACGTTTGAGGGTGAGGCGGTGCCGGTGAGCCGGAATCCATTGACCCCTGGGACACGGCCGTTGCAGCTTCTGCCGTTGCCAGGTACGGAGTTCCCGGTCCGATATGAGACGAGCCGGATGCGCGGCTTTCAGTCCGAGGTTAGTAGTAAAAAAAAAATTGCTGTTTTTTTTTTTTTTTTTTTTTTTTACCGCTTTTGATCTGTAATTGCAGCAATAGAACTGTTCATTTGAGTTTATGCCTACGTCGACAGTCGCGTCACGCAGGTAGGAGTTGCGTGGCGCGGCTGTTCTTCCATGAACAGTTGCGTGACGCAGCTGTTCTTGTGTGAACAGTCGCATGACGCGACTGACCGAGGTGCCAGAAACCCTAGCTTGCTTTGAACCTTAGAATCGACCCTTTTTATTGTATTAGAACTGGATTTGTTGAGATTGGATTGTTGGTAGCTCTAGGCGACTTGATTTTGCCCTGAAAATTGCATGAAAACAACACAAACATAGTGAAATTAGGTTGAAATTGAACTACTGTGTACCTTCGACAGTTGCGTCACGCAGCTGTTCTTTGGAAGAACAGTTGCGTGACGCATCTGTTCGTCGATGAATGGGTTCCTTGAACAGTCGCGTAACGCGGCTAGAGAGATGCGTGGCGCGTCTTCGTGGTTGCGTGACGCATCTGTTCTTGGGGCCATGTATTTTGAACAGTTGCGTGGCGCAGCTGTAGAGTGGCGTGACGCGAGTGATGAGATGCGCTACGCAGCTATGCTTCTGATCGCGCGACTTGGGTAAAGCTGCGTGGCGCAACTCCGAGGATGCGCGACGCGACTAGGAGTCGCGTGACGCAGCTATGGTGAAACTCGAGTTTTTGTTCCTCCTGTCATAGAAGAAAATGAACAATTATTAGTCTTACATTTATTGAAATTGAAATTTACTTACAGGTTAATCTGGGCAAGGCCCGTTCAGGCGGATCGGCTACTGATGCTTCTGCCTTCTGGGACCTGCTGGACCCTCCTATGCGAGCTCGGGTTGTCGCTGCAGGTTTCGGGGACTATGCCGCCGGATTGTGCCGCACACAGCCTCGTTTCCCGCCCGCTATGCGATATGCATTGATGGAGCGGTGGAACGACTGCACGCACACTTTTGTGTTCGGGTTCGGAGAGATGACCCTCACTCCCGTGGATTACGCTGCCATTACCGACTTACGCTTCACTGGCCCGGTTCCCCCGTTAGACGCTCGGTACCAGACAGCTGCTATCAGAGCCCAGCTTTTCCGTTCCCTCCTCGGTGTCACGACGCAGACCCGATACACTGTACAGGGGTGCATGTCTTATGAGACGGTCTATCGGTTCTAGGCCGAGAGGATCAGGACTCGGTTGGAGGCTTGGCAAGAGTTGCCAAAGGATGTCCGACCTGCTGCTCCTGCGTATACTCGGGAGGAGAGGGACCAGGCTGCCCGGTCCTTCTTGTTCTACATCATTTCGTCCCAGCTGCTATGTACCTCCCAGAATAAGGGAGACCCGGCGGTGCTAGCATGTCTTCGGGATCTGAGCTAGGTCGGATCCTTCGACTGGGCCACACTCGGTTTGGCTCATCTCTATCATGGTCTGGATGTCTGGACCCGTGGTAGCGGTGAGTCGAACTGGCTGTTCATCCGGCCTCTGGAGGTAACATTCCTTCACTATTCAACTTTTTATTCGTCACTCTCTACTGTTCAACTAGCTGATATTACTTTTGTTTCTGTTGCAGGTATGGTCTTATGAGTACTGTATCTATCCGGGTGGTCCGAGTGGTGACTCTCCCGTCGAGTCTAGGAGGAATCCTCGCTATCTGGCCCACTGCCATCACACTTACGCCAGTGGCGAGGATCCAGAGTACTGGCAGAGCTTCCTTAACGATCGGGAGTTGTCCGATGTGAGTACAGAAAGAATCTCTGAACCTGTAGCTTGTCTCACTCTTTATTCTGACACACTACTAATGCTGATTTCTTATCGTTTTTTGCAGCTATCTTTAGAGCCATGGGACTGCGAGGCCTGGAGGACCTATCCGGGCCGGGAGGTGGCTGAGTTGCATACCCGGTCGAGGCTGCTGCTGCGAGGATACTGGGCTGACCGATACTTCCTTGGAGAGCGAGTTTTTGACACTCCGATAGCTCCAGCACGACGGAGAGTGCCTCATGCCCCTCCCCGGCATATGTGTCTGTTGGAGGGTTTGACCCGAGAAGACCTGGAGGTAGAGTATGGAGGCTTCTCGGCGAACGATTTCCTGTTCGCCGGTGATTTTCCTACTTATTTTGCCTCTCGGATGCAGGCTCGATTTCCCGAGGTTCTCGAGTATATTCAGGTAACCCATCTGACCTTCAACCTCATTTACTGTTACTACTCTTCCTCTTTGTTTCAACTTACTGATGGTATTACTTTCTTCATGACTGAATGCAGGAGCGGAAGACGCACAAGACCGCAGCTTACTACCGGGCTGAGGCAGCGACTAAGGCTGGTGGCGCGGCGACTCCGGCCGGACCAGCCGGTGTAGTACTAGGCGATGTTCCGTTTTCGCCAGGTATGGAGGTGGTGTTGGATCCCGGCCTTGGTTTGGGATCTGGCATCATTATTCCTGCTGATCTTCGGCAGGCTCCTCCTCCGGTACAGCTGGACCCTGAGCACACTACACATGTAAGTTACAAACCGAATTTACAAAGTTAAAAGCACTTTACCTGAGTAATCTTTTAATAGATTTTTTT
>NC_143161.1:17088606-17150837 GCF_041381405.1 Jatropha curcas
TGCTCTTGTCGGAAGGCTTGGTGATCTTCCCGCTATCAATCAAATCCTGAATATCGTGCCTTAATTTGAAACATTCATCAGTTGAATGCCCTTTGCACTGATGATAATCACAATTTCTGTCCATGTACCTCCCTCGCACGGGCTTAGATGGATCGACTGGCAGCTTTGACAACACTCCGTTCTTGATGCATAACCTTAGCACTGTGCTCAAGGGTCTACCTAAATCTGTGAATTCTCTTCTGGCTCTCTCATTGACTGCCCCCACTATGGCATTACTGTTCCCTGACTGGTTCTGATTACTGCCCCGGCAACTCTGTCACCATAAGAAGTCCGGTAGTTGCCAAACCCTCTGTTCTTTTTCTTTTCTTCCTTATACAGCTCTTCTATGTTCAGGCCATCGCTTTGAACTAGAGCAAAATCGGTGAGAGGTTGGGTCAACATCCTTTCCTTGAAGAAGGGCAACAGGCTCCTACTGAAGATACGGATCAATTCTTTATCCTTCGGTCTTGTCTGAACTCTATACAGCTTCGTTCTCCACCTCCTGTAGTAATCAGAAAAGCTTTCATCTTTTCCCTGTCTTAAGCTTTCCAAGTCGCGCAAGCCAAACTCGTCACTCTCGTCAGTCTTGAAGTGTTTAAGGAAAGCGGTCTACAACTTGATCCAATTCTTCTGCACCTCTTCATCCAGACCATCATACCATCTCCGGTAGTCTTTGTGCAATGTTTGCGGAAATGCTCACAGAACATCTTCCTCGTTGTACCGGTTCATCTGTGACACTCGGAGAAATTCAGACAGGTGAGAACGGGGATCATTATCTCCTTCAAATAGGGTATGCTTGAAAGTCTTGAATGAGGCAGAACTGCTTGGGTGTAAAACATATTCAGTTATGTGAAAGTTGGTGTCTGGGTCTTTTTCCTTCATTGCAGCCATTTTATCAAATCTTTCCTTCAGCTCAGCTAGTTGCTTGAGCACATCATTCTCAACAGGTGTGGCGTTTCCCACAGAAGTCTGATTATCTGACACGGGGTCTGGCATTTGCCTCTCTTCAACCACAGGCTGGCTGCTAGAAGGGGGAGTATTTTGGTTTTGAGCCCTGTCTTGAGCGAGAGCAGCGGCCACAATCTGAGCGATGGTCCTCATCTGAGCTTGTGAAAACCCGAGCTCACCCCCTATATCATCTGCCATTTCTACTGAATCTGAGTCGGGCTCTGAATCTGATGAACTTGAATAGTTTACTGAACTGACTGGGACAAATTCGGGGATTGGGGACGTTCTGACTAGACGCTGACCAGGACGTCGGTTCCAAGCTCTCGAAGTGGTTTCCCGGGAAGGATCAATTCTGGCAAAGAAATTTCTGAGTTAAAGAGGGTCCTGCATGTATGCATGCGAAAATGAAAGCACATAGGATGAGAAATGCATTTCTAATGTGCTAACGCCAGCATGGAAATAAGATCTCGATTTCAACGACTGGACCAAAAATTCGGTGTGAATAACATGACAATAACTTATTTTTTGTTTAAACATTTTGGGCATTATCTGTCGTCGATCATTCCTTTTGGATTTTCGATCGACCATTTTCTCTCAAATCCCTAACTTTTGCCTCGGAATGAAAGAATTTCCGATCGGGATTTTATTCTTTTGTTATTGCGTATTTTATTTTTTCATCCTTACTTTTTGCCTCGGAACATATGGCCCCAAGCAGGATTTTCATTTTATTCTGTTACAAATTTTCTAATCTCTCACTTATTTTCAGATAATGCGAGAAATGTAAAAATACAAAGGAATCACAACCCCCTTATATCTCCCTTTTCTTTCGGGTATTGATTTGCAATAAGTGATTGCACAGTATTATTTAAAACGAATTTGAAATCCAGTCTCAAAACCAAGGTCACACATCCATGCCGAGCATTAGCTCTTATTAATGCATGGCTGAAAAAGAAAAACGTTACATGGTGCATGAATGCCACAACATATGTACAGTTTATATCAAACAGGGGAACGGCAGTTGGGAAATGCATGCCTTCCAACCTTATTTCTCCCACACACGGATTCCGTTGGTATAAAATTTCGACATCTATTTCCTAGGAATTGGTCTAATCTCGACAACCAGCAGGGGATTTTGAGATTGACGATATTAACTCTCGAAAATGAATGTTGCATTGTGAACCCCTCCCCAAACACCAGGGCATACGAATGCATGTGACTAAAGGCAGAAATGCACGTGAGTGTGTGAGTCGCCACCTGGTTTAATTATTTTCGGGTAAACTAGGAAAAACCCTAAGTGACTCCAATTTTAATTAACCTGGTTACTAGATTAATTATCCCAATGTCTAAGGCATGGTCTACGAACCCGAGGTGGATCCCGAGACTATGTCATGCTGATTAAACTAACCAATGAAAGAAATGCTTTGCAAGAATGTAATTGGACCAATGAAAATGTTTATGTGATTTCGACTTACCGCTCGGGGTTAAATCCCTAATGTGCCTACGTACTTCCGTTTGAATGGAAGATCAATGTCAACGTAGTTCGGTAGGCCTTTTTTTAAAAGGGCTTTGAATGGGTATGCTTTATGCATGAGTGTGTGTATGCTTTGTGCATTTTGTTTAGGCATTTTGCCAAAGACTTGATTGATTTTTAGGCATTTGATGCCAAAAATGTTGATTTTAATGGCTTTTAGCCAAAAAGATTGATTTAGGCAATTGTTGCCAAAAATTGATGTGATTTAGGCAATTTATTGCCAAAAATTAGTTAGGCGATTTGTCGCCAAAGTGATTAAGGCATTTGTGCCAAAAGTTGGTATTGGAAGGCGTTTAGCCAAAAGATTTAGGCAATTTGTTTGCCAAAAGTGATTAGTCGGGCGTTTGTCGCCAAAATGACTGATTTAAGGCTTTTAGCCAAAAGATTAATTAATTTGAAGGCTTTTAGCCAAAAAGAGGTTGATTTAGGCAATTTGTTTGCCAAAAGACGATTATTTAGGCGATTGTCGCCAAAATGATTGATTTAAGGCTTTTAGCCAAAATAAGTTGATTAATTTAAGGCATTTTGCCAAAAGATTGATTTAAGCGATTTGTCGCTAAAATGGTTAGTCTAATTTATAGGCAATTTGTTTGCCAAAAATTGACTAGCTGAATTGTAATGTAGGCAATTGATTGCCCAAAAAAAAAACGTGTTTGAATTAAGGCCTTTTAGTCACAATTATTGATTAATTGGACTTAAGCCGAATATGTTTGAAATAAAGGCAATTTCACCATAGTTATTGATTAACTAGGCTTTTAGCCAATATTGTCGGATTTAAGCTTAACACCACGATTATTAATTAACCGGGCATTTAGCCTAAATTTATTTAATTGAGGCAGTTTATTTGCCTAATAATGACGTGAATGCATTTATGCAGTTGTAGAATTATTAGGAGTAGAAGAGAAGCATGCATGAAGTGCTAAAATTAAATAGGCAGAGTTTAGTTCATGTACCTGATTTAATCGTCGACCGCTTCTTAACTCCAGGTTAAGCTCCTCGTTAAGGGAATATTAATTAATTTGATTTTAATGACCACTCAACAAAGCAAGAAAGCAATTAAAGCTAAACTAAAATGCAGAAAAGCAGTAAAGAATCGCAAAGAGCGTAGGGGAGAAGGAGCGTCCGTCAACACAGACTGAGTGAGTTGAAAGGTCACACCGGGGCTGTATTTATAGGCAAAAACGGACTGTTTCGGCGGCTGGGCCGCTTGAGCCCGGCGGCTGGGCCGCCGTGTCCGGCGGCCGCTGTCGGTGAGGGCAGCCGCACCGTCGATGAGGGCAGCCGCAGCCGCCGGTGATAGCGGCTACCGCCATCGTGAAGGGGGGCCGCCGCCACCGCAGCGGCTGGCACACTTTCTAGTTTTACGTTCCGGAGGCTTTTCCGAGAGTTCCGGACCTCCAAAAACTATTCTGGGACCAGTTCCACGATCCTCGTAATTTTTTGGACGTTTTAAGTACCATATTGGTATACTTCCAGTAAATTTCCAAAATGGCCTCCGGTCCGGCCGAACTGTTTGCAGTCCGAGAAAACTGGCTTTTTGAGCCTCAAAATTTGAGTATTCACAGTTGCCCCCCACCGGCTATCATAAAAATGATTTATGAGAGCCAGTGGTTGTCTGAAGGAGCAAATTTTGAGGATGGGCAGAGGAGGAAACCCCGCCGTTGGTTTTTTTTCTTTGAAATGAAATGATCAAATGCATGGATTTATATTTGCAACTTAAAGATGTTTTTGCCTCTTAATGAGGGCTTGAAAAGAGATTTTGCCTCTTAATGAGGGCTTGAAAAGAGATTTTGCCTCTTAGAGGACTTGGAAAGATGTTTTGCCTCTTAATGAGGGCTTGAAAAGAGATTTTGCCTCTTAGAGGACTTGAAAAGATGTTTTGCCTCTTAATGAGGGCTTGAAAAGATGTTTTGCCTCTTAATGAGGAAAAGATGTTTTGCCTCTTAATGAGGGCTTGAAAAGAGATTTTGCCTCTTAGAGGACTTGAAAAGAGATTTTGCCTCTTAATGAGGACTTGAAATGAGATTCTGCCTGTTAGAGGATTTGAAAAGATGTTTTGCCTCTTAATGAGGGCTTGAAAAGATGTTTTGCCTCTTAATGAGGGCTTGAAAAGAGATTTGTTTTATTTTTGTTTTTTTTTCTTTGAGAACCAAGGGTCCACCTAAAGTCGAAATGATCAAATGGCTTGGTTTTGGATGAAAAATGGTTGGTTATTAGTTGGGGTTTCACCCTAGGTTTTATGGAAGAAAAAGGTTAACCATTAACCGGGTTCTACCCTGGGTTTGTGTAAAAGGGATTGACGATGGTTGGGTTCCACCCTGGGTTGTGTATGTTTTTTTTTTATAACACTTGCCCCTGAATCCGACTTGGAGGATTTTGCCCCCTGCTTGAGAGAATTGATGCCCTTATTAGCCGAAATAGAATTTCTTCTTAATGAAAGACTAAAAATTCCGTGATTACTTCTGTGATGGGAGAATGGTGAAGGTTCTTATCACTTCTTGCCCTAAGAATGGTGCTGACCATGGAACACTTCAAAACATTGGTGTTGTACTTGTCCAATCGATTGAGGAATCAAAGAGAACAAAGCCACTTATATGACTCGAGGAAACGAACAATGTGGATGACATCGCTCGTCTGAAAGGATCGAAGAAACGATGGTCCGAGTGGAGATGAGGTATTAAAGAATTACCTCTCAACGATTATGTTTGACATTTTTTAGGGTTGTTTTGGAAACCCCGGGGAGTGAATTGACATTTTCCTCTCTCTCTTTTTTTTTTTTCGAGGAATGACTCAAAGAGTGACGCTTTCAAAATGAACTTTTGAGAATGACTCGATCTTTGTGACCCGTTGTGGAATGACCACTGGTGATGGAGACTTGATTTTGGAGACTCGATTTAGAGACTCAAATTTTTCTTGTAGTGAATTTTGACTCAAAGGAACTCAGTGATTCCTAGAAAAAATGATTTATATACTCCCAAGGAGACCTTTGAAAGCACTTTTTTTCTTTTTTGCCTTAACTTCTGCCTAGTAGCCGCCCTTTCGGGTTTTCGACTCTAGCAGGCTCTTTGCCCTAACTTTTGCCTAGACCGCCCTTTCGGGTTTTTAGCCTAGCGGGCTCAATTCTTGCCTGAAGCCGCCCTTTCGGGTTTTCAACTCCAGCTTTTTATTTTTCTTTTCTTCTCTTTATTTTTTATTTTTTTTTATTTTTTATATTGGCAAAGAGAAAATGCTTTTTATGATGCAAACTTATGTTTGTGACCGTGCCTTTGCGGCTACCTACGTATCTCTAAGAACTCTTCGGGGGATGGTGAAAATTAGGTCTTTCGTAGTTCCTTCCGAGATGCAAACTTCGTGCTCGGCTGGTGCGGAATCCATCTCCGACTTGATGTTAGCGCGGAATTCCTTTCCATCTTGGTGCGAAATTTATTTTCGACTTGCTGTTGGGGCGAAATTCAATTTCGCCTTAATGCTGATTGTGGAATTCATTTCCGATTTGATTTCTTCAGGATTCCTTCCCGACTTGATATTAATACAGAATTCATTTCTGACTTGATTTCTTCGCAGGATTTCTTCCCGGCTTGATGTCTTTGCGGGATTCCTTCCCGACTGGATGTCTTTGCGGGATTCCTTCCCCACTTGATGTTGATGCGGAATTCATTGCTGCCTTGATTTCTTCGCAGGATTTCTTCCTGGCTTGCTGTCTTTATGGGATTCATTCCCGACTGGATGTCTTTGCGGGATTCATTCCCGACTTGATGTTGATGCAGAATTCATTGCTGCCTTGATTTCTTCGCAGGATTTCTTCCTGGCTTGATGTCTTTGCGGGATTTCTTCCCGGCTTGATGTCTTTATGGGATTCATTCCCGACTTTGATGATGTTGAATCAACTTATTGACTCGAGCTCATATGATAGTGATGACCCTAGGCGAATCTGACTTTGTTGTTGTAGTGGTTTTACCACTGGTTGACCGAAATATGACTTGTATTCATCACAAAGAGTTTTGAATACCCACATTGTGGTGGTAACTTGAGTGGCTTGAGTGTTGAAGAAGCTTCTATGCTTTGAGTTTGTGGCTTCGCCATGTTTGAATTCTTGAGGTTAATTTGATTCCTTTTCTTGAACTTTATCTTCCTCTGAATTTGAAACTTATTTCCTCAATGGTTCTCCTCTCCATAAGGAATTTTGAGGAGACTCTTCCTTTTCCTTGTTTTGAGAAATGATCCTTGTTTATAAGGACACTTGTACTTGTGCCATGCTTGGCGCTTGATTTTCAAAGGTGTTTGTTGTCATCCAATTTGTGGAAATGACCGCTTCTTTTAACTTGCTTTTTCAAAATGTGAGCAGCCGCTTGGTCTTTGTCCTTATGGATGAAATGATTTATCATCTACCCTTGATGGGCTTGAATTTAACGGAGAGCTTGCAGTTGACCCGTTTTTGACAACTTGATTTCCTGTAGCTTTGTCCTTGATTTCTTTCTTTTGTGCAGAAGTTCCTTCTGACCCATTTTTTTTCTCTTGCTTTGTTTGCTTCCTTTTGACCAGGGGTTCCTTTTGTCCCGTTTTTCCTTTTGCTTGTTTAGAAGCAGCCTCCCCATAAAGAATTTCGAGGCAACTTGATTCTGAGAAGTATGGATAGCATTGCGACTTCATGCAGACCCAACCCAATAACTTCTTTATTCTGTCGCTTTTAAGCTCACAATTCAGACACCTCTATGTCGGAGCATCTTCCATTCCTGGGTTTTCGGAGAAACCATTCTGGCCCTAACCCCTTCAATCGGCTTTGCCTCGGTACTGTTTGAAGTCTTGCGTACCCTTTGCTGGATCCTTTCCATGATTACCCTTCAAAACTTTCCCTTTTATGGTGCTTCTTAGGATGCCCCCAGTTTTGATTGAAGGGTCAATCTCTATGCCCTTCCGACTGACCATATGCCCCAGAAATACTCCGGACGTAGCTCCAAACAGACATTTTGCCGGGTTGAGCTTTAAATTGTACTTTCGAAGTCTAAGGAAGAACTTCTCAAGCGTTGTTTTATGTTCTTCGGCTGTTTTTGATTTAACAACCATATCGTCCACATACACTTCTACTTCTTTGTGAATCATGTCATGGAAGATAGTCGTTGCCATTCTTTGATAGGTCGCCCCGGCATTTTTGAGCCCGAAAGGCATAACCCTGTAGCAGTAGGTTCCCCACTCCATGATGAATGTCGTTTTCTCTTTGTCTGGCAAATGCATCATTATTTGATTGTATCCGACAGCAAGATCGGTCAAGGAGACCATCTCGTGTCCAGCCATTCGGTCCACCAACAAGTCAATATGCGGCAGGGGGAAGTCGTCCTTCGGACATGCTTTATTCAAATCCCGATCATCCACACACATTCTGACTTTGCCATCTTTCTTCGGCACCGGCACAATATTCGCTAACCACGTCGGGTAGGCAATGGGTTCTATGAACTTATTCTCCAGTTGCTTGGCTACTTCCTCCGTGATTTTCAAGGACCATTCTATTTTCAGCCTTCTTAGCTTCTGTTTTACCGGCTTAGCCTCAGGGTATACTAGGATCTTATGCACTGCTATTGCCGGGTCAATTCCCGTGATGCACTCGCCTTCCACATGAAGCAATCGGCAAACTTCTTCAAGCATTCAATGACCTATTCCTTGTTCACACAGTCAGATGCAATGTATGTCTGTTCATTTTCTTCTTTGCCAATTATTATTTTTTCTTTTTCATTTTTCATTTCATTTATTTCTTTTTCATTATTTTTGCTTGGAAATGCTTGGAAAGATAGACACAAGGGGTAGCCAATAATTTGCAAGCTCTTATTGATTAGGACGGAATCGTCCTCAAAAATTACATCAAACTTGAAGTCTGGATTTTCTAAATCCGACACAGATGACTCAGAATTGGACTCTGACTCGATTTCAGACTCGGGGTCAGACTCAGACTCAATACAGGACTTGATTACATACTTTGACTCTAGGTTTGACTCGGGAGGGGGTTTATCAGCAGCGCGCTCCTCCTCGGCGTACCAATTGGTGAGAGGCCCTTTGTGCGGCTTGATCAGGCTCAGCAGGTCTTGGTTCTCATCATTTCCTGTAATGACTGCAACCTCGTCAAAGAGACTGGGCTGCATGAAGTCTTCCATTTCTAGTTCAGTTATTATTTCGAGCTTTTTGCCCCAGACATCAGAAAATATTTCTAACCCAGGCAGCATCTTCTTAGCAGTTGGGCAGCAAAATGGTTCTTGGAAGCGACGACAAGGAATCGTTTCTCCCGGTTTGCCGAAGTAACCATTCAAAGTCAAAAGGTAAGGCCGCATTTGTATACTCTCCTTCCTTCCTCTACTGGTCCTCTTAGCACGGTCTTCATCAGTGGGCTCATAACCTAGTCTAAAGTTCCCTTCATTCACCGGACACTCCCAGGCTTGCAGTGTGGGGTACGTCTTTCCGGACCTTGCCATAATCATTCCCGGCAGATAGGACATCTTCAACATCAAAGGCACTATGCAGTTTATTTGCACCGTCCCGAAATCAAAGAGAATTTGAGAGTTTGCGGTCTTTCCTTCTATGAATTGCATAGTGTCATATTGAAATCCCGAGAGGGGCAAATTGGCAGTTTTAGGGTTGACCTCAAAGAGAAGCTGGCCCTTTGGCTTCTTGAGCTGGCTGTAGTCATCCCCCTGGATAGTGATAACCTTGTCCTCATAAGGAAACTTGACCTTTTGGTGTAGGGAAGAAGGTACTGCCTTAGCATGATGTATCCATGGTCAACCCAGAAGTAGGTTGAAGCTAGTTGGCACATCAATTACTTGGAACGGGACCTCCATTGTGGCTGGCCCAATTGCTAACTTCAACGTAGCAACCCTCAATACTTCCCTCCGGGTGCTGTCGTAGGCTTTGACTATCTGGTCTGATGGAATGAAATCTGTTTCTTCCAACCCTAGACAGCTGGCTACCCTTAATGGGCAGACGTTTAGTGCTGACCCATTATCAATGAGAACCATGGGCACAGTTTTATCTCTGGTCTGAACAGTGACATAAAGGGCATTGTTGTGACTGCCTCCCTCCTTGGGTAAGTCATCATCAGAAAACCCGATGCTTTGCATCTTTGATGATTGGGTGAGGGTGGATACCAGCACTTCAAGGCTAACCTCCACCGATGTTTGGAGTTGGCTCAAAGCCTTGCAAAGAGCTTGGCGATGAGGAAAGGATGATGCCAGAAGTTCCCAGATTGACACTTTAGCCTGGGTCTTCTTCAATTGTGAGAGTACCGGGTCTTCCTTTGGCTCTTCTACCCTCCGGTAGGGGTTATTTTGGACTTTGTCCAGGACTAGTGGTTCATACTATCTCCCGCTCCTAGTTATAGCATCGACCTCTTCAGTTAGGTCATTTAGATCCAGGACACAGATTTCATTCATTTCCAGGAATAGCTCGAAAGGATCGATCAATTCCTGGTCAGCAACAATAGCATTTAACCCTTGATTTGGTAAGGGATTAGTACTAATGTTTGGCTTACTCCTTGGAATAATTGAACCGTTGTCCACCAGGTCTTGGATGCAGTTCTTGAGCATCCAACACGCTTCAGTCTTGTGCCCGTAACCCTAATGGTACTCATAGTATTCATCAGCTCTATAATTCCTTGGTAATGGGTTGGGTGGTGGCCTTGCTTCCAAAGGCTTAATGTAATTTGCCTTGACAGCCTCTCGGAATACCAAAAGGATTGGCATCCCGAGATCAGTATATGTCCTTCTCGATTGACTGCCATTTCTCATATTTCCCACACGTAAAGGATTCGTGGGGGTGATGCTTGCCACTTCGTGGACTTTGCTAGCTTGGCTAGGTTTCTTGTATTTTGAGGTTCCCGAGTCTTCCTTTAGTTGCCCCATTTGAATTAAATCTTCTACCTTCGTAGCAGTGGCAATGAGCGACTGGAACGTTGGTAGGTACTGGGTTTGTAGTTGTTGTTGGTAGACGGGTTGCAGGTTCTTTATAATTATGTCCACCTGTTCTTGCTCAGAAGGCCGGTTGATCATTTGGGAGGCCTTGGCCCTCCACCTCATAAGGAACGAGGAAAAGGGTTCGTTGTTTGCCTGTTTGGTGGTTTCTAGTTCCCTCCGAGTAACATCAACCTCCATATTATAGTGGTATTGCGTATTAAACGCATTGCAGATGTCTTCCCAGGTCTTCATCTTAGACCGGTCCAGACTGACAAACTACCTCAAAGCAGCACCAATCAAAGATTGTTGGAACAACTGAGCAAGGAGCTTGCTGCTCAGTCCGAACGGGTTTAGGGCACCCACATACATTTTCAGGTACGTTTTGGGACAGGTGGTTCCATCAAACTTGTCCATGTTGGGCATTTTGAACTTTGTGGGCAGTCTTGCTTCGGGGAACAAGGACAAGGAGTCCATGTCCACCACTTCTTTGTGTGTCTTAAGGGCAGTAATAGACCTTTCCAGGAGTTCTAGTTTCTCTCTCATTTTCTGAGCTTCCAGCTCAGAAGCAGTTCTGGAGGGCATGTCATCCAAGTTAAGGGTAGGGTTTGTCAGTTCAGCAGCAGGTCCCTGATTGGAGGTAGCAGGTCCACTCCCCCCAGCGGAAGCCCCATTTCCATTACCACCAGCTAATTCAGCTATTGGGGCAGTGCTCTGGGCAGCCAATGCCTCATTCATTCTAGCCTCCATTCTGGCTTCTAGTTGTTCAATGAGGTTTTGGATGTTAGTGAGTGATGCCATTGGTGCAGTTGAAGTTGGTGAAGCTAGTGAAGCTGGTGAGGTTGGTGAAGTTGGTGATAGCACTGTAGGCATGACTTGAACTTGGATAGGCACTCGTACAGTGGGTACCTGTAAGTATAAGGGTAATTGGATTAGGGTATAGTGGTTCGTGTATCAGGGTAGCTAATGTGAGGTAGATCGACTCTTTGTCCAACTGTGCATGACTAAAAAAGGGTATTTTGTGTTCCTCTTAATGTGATGATATGTCATGAATGCTTACAACATCACGTCATAATCCGTTTATGATATGATTCACATCATTGGGTGCATACAGTCCTAAAGGATAGGTTCTATAGGCTATGACACAAATAGAGAATAGGCTTATAAAGGGACCCTTGAACCTTGAGCATGGATATACCTAACCACATGTGAAACAAAGAGTTTTGCGTGGGTCCAACAGTACGCATACTCATGGGCCACCCCCAAAAGGATTAGGGATGGTTTGCGATAACAGGGAGGACGCTTTGGCTGTCCGTCGACATAATCAAAGAGACCTGCCGATCAGCGCTAATTGCTATCCAGACTCAGAAGTTTGAACAGAGAGAGAAGAAATTCATTTGAAATTTGTTTTTTATGCAATGGAGAAAAAGATTCTCAATTCCTGCAAATAAATAAACAAATTTAAGTGATTTAAAGTAAATTTCAATTAGGTCCAAATTCTCCTTATTAAGCATTCTTAAAGAAAGAATACTTAATCTTTGTTGGGGTACCCTGCAAAACAAAGCATAGTAAAATAATACCCTAATGAAGGGCAGGTTAGTTTACACAACAATTATAGTCCACTTTATGTAAAACGATTACATGTTTTCCCCAGCAGAGTCGCCAAACTGTGAACCCCTCCCCCGAAAATATAGGCATATAAATGCATATGACTAAGGGCAGAAATGCACGTGAATGTATGAGTCGCCACCTTGTTTAATTATTTTAGGGTAAACTAGGAAAAAACCCTAAGTTGACTCCAATTTTAATTAACCTAATTACTAGATTAATTATCCCAATGTTTAAGGCATGGTTTGCGAACTCGAGGTGGATCCCGAGACCATGTCATGTTGATGAACTAACCGATGAATGAATGCTTTGCAGGGTAAATGATGTAATTGGACCAATGAAATGTTTTGATGATTTCGACTTGCCGCTCGGGGTTAAATCCCAAACGTGCCTACGTACTTCCGTTTGAATGGAAGATCAAAGTCAATGTAGTTCGATAGGCCTTTTTGAAAGGGCTTTGAATGGGTATGCTTAATGCATGAGTGTGTGTATGCTTTGTGCATTTTGTTTAGGCATTTTGCCAAAGAATTGATTGATTTGATTAGGCATTTGTTGCCAAAAGTGTTGATTTAAGGCATTTAGCCAAAAAGATTGATTTAGGCAATTTGTTTGCCAAAAATTGATGTGATTTAGGCGATTGTTGCCAAAATTGATTATTTGAAGGCTTTTAGCCAAAATGAGTTGATTTAGGCAATTTGTTTGCCAAAAGGTGTTGATTGGGCGATTGTCGCCAAAAATGAGTGATTTAAGGCTTTTAGCCAAAAGATTGATTAATTCAAGGCATTTTGCTAAAGCTTCGATTTAATTGATTTGTCGCTAAAAATGATTAATCTACTTATAGGCAATTTGTTTGCCAAAAGTGATCAATTGAATTGCAATATAGGCAATTTATTGCCAAAAAAAGCGTGTTTAATTAAGGCCTTTTAGCCACAATTATTGATTAATTGGACTTAAACCGGACTGTTCGAAATAAAGGCGATTATACCATAGCTATTAATTAACTAGGCTTTAGCCAATATTGTTGGAGTTCGGCATGAATACCACGATTATTGATTAACCGGGCATTTTAGCCTAAAATTATTTACTTAAGGCAGTTTGCTGCCAAAATGATTATGGTGGTGTGAATGCAGTTGTAGAATTAGGAGTAGAAGAGAAATATGCATGAAATGCTGAAATTAAATAGACAGGGTTTAGTTAGTACCTGAGTTAATCGGCGACCGCTTCTTAGCTTCAGCTTGAAAACTCCAGATTAAGCTCCTCGTTAGGGGAATATTAATTAAAATTAATTCGATTTTAAGTTGCCAAGTATCACAACAGCAGAGTAATAAAAAGCCTATACTAAAATGCAGAAAAGCAGTAAAAGAATCGCAAGGAGCGTAGCGGAGAAGGAGCGTCCGTCAACACAGACTGAGTGAGTAAAAACGGAGTGCGGGGCTGTATTTATAGGCAAAAATCGGGCTGGAGGGCGGCCGATGCCTCCGCGTCCGGCGGCCGCCGCCACTGTGGCCGGCGGCCTGAGCCGCCCTGGCCGGCGACCGACGCCGCCGTGGCCGGCGGACTTGCTAGTCTTTTCGTTTCGGAGGCTTTTCTGGGAGTTCCCGACCTCCAAAAAATATTCCGGGACCAGTTCTGTGATCCTCGTAATTTTCCGGACGTTTCAAGTACCATATTGACATATTTTCGGTGAACTTTCCAAACGGCCTCCGGTCCGGCCGGACTGTTTGCAGTCCGGGAAAACTGGCTTTTGAGCCTCAAATTTTGAGTATTCACAATGATCATCATGAAGACAGTATGATGATACATTTGCATGTCACGAACAACGGTCAGAAGCCGGAAATCTCCAATTCCAGGTTGGCGGTTCTTCATGGCATACACATTCAATAACAAGAAACAGCAAGCTTGAATCCAAGAGGGATCTAGATCCATGGACAAAACCTTACTCAGAAAAGGCTCCAAGGGAAGACCTTGATCCGTGTTTATGCCATCAGGGAGATAAACCGGACACAGGGTCACAATCTCGGATAGATCATACCTAGGGCCTGGGGGCAAAGCCAGAGTTTCGTCTTGTTCAGGATGATGATCCATCTTGGCACACATTTCCTCATAGGTTGGAGTTACTTCAGAGTCTTCAAACCGGAAAACCATGGTGTTAGGATTGAAATGTGTGACGAGCCAAGACAAGAAGCCATGGTCGGGTTTTAAGTCTTTAAAATATTTCAGCCAAACGAGTTGGTTCATAGGAGGAATTTGCCATAGGTCGTCAGGGATGGATTGGACGAAGGATGAAACTTGGTTTCTGAAGGCCATGGAAAAGGATTATCTAAGAAACGGATTTGCTTTGAATGTTGGAAGTGAAGGAGACGTAAAGGGAAGCCTCCATTTATAGAGGTGTAAAGGGTCTGATGAACGAAACGCCATCATTATTCGACCTGATAGCTACTGTCAATGGTGGGTGAAAGGGCATTTATGTATGGATTGCTCCGGTTGGTGGACATTTAAGCTTGTATTAATAAGGACAGTTTGTACAATGAGGAACCGTCATCGTCCTCCTCGGAGAAGTCTAGCGGGATACCCTCCACCTCTAGCCTCGTCCGGAGCCGATCCACCTCCATCTGGAGTCGGGCCATAACACCGGACTGGCGAGACTGTGCCTCCGCAGTCTCCCGATCTCTAAATCCTGTAAAAATAGAGGTATGTAAGGAGGTTTGCAAAAGAAGCAGAAAGGAAAAAGGTAAAAAGATACATACCCTCTCATGCCGCTCGGAGTAGAGTCGGCCGATGAAAGATCGGGCCAATCCGAACCGCTGGCACAGCTCCTGGTATCTCTGAGCTGGCACCTGCAAACATGGAAAAGCATTCATTAAAGAACTATTCAGGTAAAGTATTCTTAACTTTGTAAATTCAATTTACAACTTACATGTGTGGTGTGCTCAGGATCCAGCTGCACTGGTGGAGGAGCCTGCCGGAGGTCCGCAGGAATGATGATGCCTGATCCCAGGCCTAGACCAGGATCCAACACCACCTCCATGCCAGGTGGGAATGGGACATTGCCTAGTATGACCCCCGCCGGTCCAGCCGGAGCAACCGCTACCTCTACCTCAGCCGCAGCCTCAGCTTTGTAATGGGCCGCTGTCTTATGCTTCTTCCGCTCCTGCGACAACTCACAGAGGAAGATATTTAGTCAGTCGGTTAAACAAAAAAAAATAAAAAAATAAATAAATAAATAAGGCTGAAGATAAGAAGATCACCTGAGTGTACTCCAGGACCTCTGGAAGCCAAGCCTGCATCCGGATGGAGAAGTACGCGGGGTAGTCACCAGCCGACAGAAAGTCACCAGCTGCGGAGCCCTCGTACTCCTCCTCCCTATCCTCTGCAGTCATGCCCTCCAGCATGCACATATGGCAAGGAGGAGCATGAGGCACTCGCCGCTGTGCCGGAGCCACCGAGATATCAAAGACTCTCTACCCCAGGAAGTACCGGTCAAGCCAGTACCCCTGTAGAAGGAGTCTAGATCGAGTGTGTAGCTCCGCGACCTCGCGACCTGGATAAGTACTCTAGGCTTCTCCCTCCCAGGGAGTCAGAAGTAGCTGCAAAACAGATGAATCAGTACTTATACAGTAAGAGAAATGGGAAATGAAGATAGGTTATTCAGAAGGTTTTCATACTTACATCAGACAGCGACCTATCGTTAAGGAAGCTCCTCCAGTACTCAGGATCCTCAGTACTGGCATAGGTATGGTGGCAGTGTGCCAGATACCGAGGGATCCGCCGAGACTCAGCAGGAGTGCCACCGCTTGGACCGCCTGGGTAGATGCGGTACTCATAAGCCCACACCTGCAGTAAAAATTACAGTAATGTCAGTGTACAGTTGAACAGTTGAAAATAAAATGACAAAGGAGAAAGGTGAAGAGATTGAGAATTTACCTCTAGTGGCCGGATGAACTGCCAGTTTGACTCACCGCTACCACGGGTCCATACATCCAGACCGTGATAGAGATGAGCCAAAGCTAGAGTGGCCCCGTCGAAGGACCCGACCTGGCCCAAGTCCCTCAAGCATACCAGCACCGTCGGATCTCCCTTATTCTGGGAGGTGCATAGTAGCTGAGATGAGATAATATAGAAGAGGGAGGACCGAGCGGCCTGGTCCCTCTCCTCCCGAGTATAAGTAGGGGCAGCAGGTCGGGCCTCCACGGGCAACTCCCTCCAAGCCGCTAGCCTCGTCCTGATCCTCTCGGCCCAAAATCGGTAGACAACCTCATATGACACGCATCCCTGGCGGTGTATCTGGTCTGGGTAGTCACACCGAGTAAGGAGCGGACTACCTGAGCTCCGAGTGTAGCAGTCTGGTACCAAGCATCCAGGTGTGAACCCCTCCCCCGAAAACACACACTACAAAAAAAACGCCATTTTGCGATCGACAAATCGATCGCAAAATGGCAAAAATCGATCACTAATTTCATTTAGCGACCGATCTGTGACCGAAGCATGTCAGTCCTAAAAATACTGGTCGCAAATTGGCGACCGATAAAATCAGTCGCAAAATTGAATAATTGGTCGCAATTTTTGGTTGTGGTTTAATTGGAAATTCAGTCGCAAATTTGGTCGCAGAAAATCGGTCGCAATTTTTTGAAATCGGTCGCAAATGGGTCGCAAATTGTTAATTCAAAATTTGTATTTTTGGTATCAAATCGGTCGCAAAATTGCAAAAAAAATTAAAAAAATTAAATATTATTTTGAAACCAAAATTTTTCTGCACCTGTGAAAAATGACATAAATGCATATATATCACACACGCAATTCAAGAACAGTATAAAAATGTAATTTTTATTGTTCTAAACAAATTAAAATATGAAAATACAAATGAAAAACTAAAAAGGTCCAAAATCAAATCTATATATGCTGCTGCTCATCTGCAGGATCTGATGTCGGATCTCCCGATGTCGGATCGCCGGGAGGAGTACCTGCTGGATGTGATGTAGCGCCAGGAGGGATGACCAAGGTATCGTCTGCAGCATCGGGGTCAGGAGTCGATAGTGGCTGCTGCTGAGACGTCGAAACATGTCAGTCTGTAGCAGGCGGAGGATCAGAGGAAGAAGTACCAGCACAGTGCTCACCGGACAGCCGCATCACATGCGCTCTAAGCTCTGCAATCTGTCTCTGCTGATTAGCAAGCTGAGCCCGTATATCATCATCATAGTGCGAGTCAGTGTGCTCCGGCTGTCGTGCTGCGCTGGCTGTAGAAGCGTGAGCTGCTGAGCCAGTGTAAAACTGTGATGCCTGAGACCCGATGCCGTATACCTTCCTCTTCTTCTCGCCCCCTACAGCCTCGAGATAAAGCGCTACCTCATCAATTCTTGACTCAACTTCGGATTCATCGGTCTGAGAAGTAACAATACGCTCCCGAGCTGTAGTATAATTCTCCTGAAAACAAAAAAATTAATTAATCAATGCAATTGCAAGCTTTATTATATTCAACTTTGTACATCTTCGCAATGATTAGAGGGTAAATGTAAATATTATTCATTGTTACTTACATTGACGCTCAGCGCACGTCTGTCGACAAAGGTATTACGATCGTGGTCCTTCGTGTGAGTGTATGTAAACACCTCCATCGGTGTGGGCTCATGACCTAATTCTTTAGCCTGTAATGAATTTTTATGCATGATATATTAATATATATAGTGTCCTTTCATTAAACATCAGTTTCTTGTAAAGGGACTAGTTCACTTACTAATAATCGAGCTGTCTCTATAGTAGATATAGATCCGCCTGTGTGTCGTGAAGGTCCTGCTCCATCACCGCCAGTCTCACTGCGCCTGTTTTGTGCAAATATCTCCCGCTTTCTCTTGAATGCAGGATCCTCCCAAGCCTTTTGCCAGCTCTCCCATATCTCCTGAGGCACGCACTGCTGCTTCTTACCGCTTCTTCTCATCCTATAGGTGAAGTCAGCGTATCGATCGATGCATATCTTCTCCCAGGCTACTTTCAGCATAGCTGTAATGGCCTCGTCCCATATGAAATGTTTCTGCAAAAAAATTAGATCACTTATAGCGTTTAAACACTAAGGATGTATCTTGAATTGTAAACATTGAATGATGATATAACTTAAACCAAAGAGTACCTGGAACTCCTCCCAATAAAAGTCTCTCGCCTCTTGTGGTACGGCATCCCATGTGTATCCTTCTTTATGCAGCTGTAGCTTGATTATCTTCAAATTTGCCTCGCTGCTCGAGAAGATGGATATGTGCTGAAAAAAAAACAGAAGTGAAATATAATTACACGAAAGCATCACAGTTATGAATAAGTACAAAATATAATTACAAAATATGCCTGCACAAAATTTGAATAAGTACTTACTATCCCGCTACCAAACTGAGGGTGATACGTGGATCTGATGAAGCTGCAAAAGAAATGACAAATGTTATAAATTTTTAGATAATTAATATATAATTAAAATGACAGTTATGACATTTATGATTACCTTGCACAGTAGGTGACTGTGCAGCTGATGGAGTCTGTACTGGTCCAGAAGAGGAAGGAGCAGAATAGGAAAGAGCAGAAGAGGAAGGAGCAGAAGGCTGTGATGGCGGCAGTACTGGACGCTGAGCAGAGGATGAAGCCCCAGACGTACCTGAAGAAGGATGTGATGGCGGCAGTACTGGTCGCTGAGCAGATGACGAAGCCCCAGACGTACCTGACGAAGGACGAGGGATCGACCCTCCTCGTCCACGGGCACTGCGTCCAGGGCCATGACCTCCACGCGAGCCACTACCGGACGCGTCAGAATCAAACGGTCTGCCTCTAGCCATCTGTACTGCAGATATCAGAACCTAGATAAAATGAATTTATACAATTATATGAATTGTAGAACATGTGGTAAATATGAGTAAACAAAGTGAATACCATTGAAATTCTTCATTAATAATATTAATTACATATACATTTATCAATTTGTAACAATAAAATTGCTCTAAGTTTTAAGTGTCTTGAATATCATCTGCTTCCTCCTCCTCTTCATCTGCTTCCTCCTCCTCTTCATCAGCTTCCTCTTCTTCATATTCATCTTCTAAGGTACCCATGATGATTTGATCTTCTTCCTCTTCATCATCTGATGGTCCTATTTCAACATAAGATCAGCTTTCATCATCCAATCTATCTGTTAAATCTTCAACAACTTGCATCGGTTGCGTTTCAACCCTAACTTCTTGAAATGCCTCCGATACTGCGAGTGAAGAAGATTGTTTCGTTTCAAGTGCATGAACAACTGATCTAGCCTTGATTTTACACACTGCCATCCAATCGCATCTATCTCGTTTAAACGATGGATATGGGACATAGTACACCTGTGCAGCTTGCATTGCCAAAACAAAAGGTTCATACTTTGTATATATTCTTCTTTGATTAATATCAACCAGATTATACTTAGGATGAACCTTTGTGCCAATGTTTGGCGTAGGATCAAACCATTCACATTTGAATAAGATTGTGCACTTCATTGGTAGGCCTGGATATTCTAACTCCAAAACCTCAACCAATTTCCCATAAAAATCATTTGACACATCACTGTAGTTTGAGCCCTTTATGCACACACCGCTGTTCATTGTCTTTCTGCTTCTCCCATAACCCTCAGTGTGAAACTTGTAACCGTTTACAAAGTAGCCAGAGTAGGCATTAGCAACCGGTAATGGCCCCTTTGCCAGATCCGTAATAAATCTGTTATGAATATCGCTTTCTGAGCTTCGAGCCTATGGGAAATAGTAATGACATGAGTCAGATTTAATAAATGTACATTCCGTATGCGTGTTGTGTACATTGAAAGTAACTTACATAATATTTGAACCATTTTGCAAATTCCGTGTCCAGCTTTGCATCAACTGCAGTATCAGTCAAATTGAGATTTTGAAGCCGCAGAAGATTAATATATTTCCTATTTATCAACGAACCATATTAGCATAAGTACGATTTAACAATGGCCCACGTCAAGTTTAGAATGTTTACATTATTTATACTTATTGTACATATGGTGTGATCTCTTCGCAATTCAATAAAATATAGGTTTGAGTCGCTTGTATCTCTGCATCAGTCAATCGTCTTTTTTTTTATTTACCAATCGTACGCCCAGGGTAGGTGAAAATTTTTAGATTTCCTTCAAACTCTGATTGAACGCGATCTCCTCCGTCATCGTTACGTGGCACTCTCCGATGCTTGGTGAAAACATATTGGTCAAAGTAGTGTGAACAGAATGTGGAAGCTTCTTCCACCAAATATGCATTGCAAATGGATCCCTCGACCTTTGCCTTATTGCGCACATTCTTTTTAATTTTCTGTAGGTGTCTGTGATTGTACAATGCCAATATGTAAGTATAAGTTCAAAAAAATGATGTAATCATTAGAATGAGATGTTAGTGAATCACCTCTCAAATGGATACATCCATCGATATTGTACCGGTCCTGCTAAACGACATTCATAGGGCAAATGAACCGGCAGATGTTCCATAGAATCAAAGAAGCCGGGTGGAAAAATTTGCTCTAACTTGCACATCACTACTGGGATTTCTCGCGCTAATTGGTCCATATCATTGTGAACCCCTCCCCAAATATCAATGCATGAAAACGCATGTGACTAAGGGTAGAAATGCACGTGAATGTATGAGTCGCCACCTTGTTTAATTATTTTAGGGTAAACTAGGAAAAAACCCTAAGTGACTCCAATTTTAATTAACCTAATTACCAGATTAATTATCCCAATATTTAAGGCACAGTCTACGAACCCGAGGTGGATCCCGAGACTATGTCATGCTGATAAACTAACCAAAAATGAATGCTTTGCAAGGTGAATGATGTGATTGGATCAATTAAAAAATGTTTATGTGATTTCGACTTGCCGCTCGGGGTTAGATCCCAAACGTGCCTACGTACTTCCGTTTGAATGGAAGATCAAAGTCAACGTAGTTCGATAGGCCTCTTTTAGAGGGCTTTGAATGTGGATGCTTTATGCATGAGTGTGTGTATGCTTTGTGCATTTTGTTTAGGCATTTTGCCAAAGAATGGATTGATTTTTAGGCATTTGATGCCAAAAATGTTGATTTTAATGGCTTTTAGCCAAAAAGATTGATTTAGGCAATCGTTGCCAAAAATGATTAATTTTAGGCGATTGTCGCCAGAATGGTTGATTTTAAGGCTTTTAGCCAAAAAGAGTGATTTAGGCAATTTGATTGCCAAAATGATGTTGATTGGGCGATTGTCGCCAAAATGATTGATTTAAGGTTTTTTGCCAAAATAAGTTGATTAATTTTAAGGCATTTTGCCAAAAGATCGATTTAATTGTAGACAATTTGTTGCCAAAACGTGATCGATTAAGGCTTTTAGCCACAATTATTAATTAATTGGACTTAAGACGGATTTGTTTGAAATAAAGGCGATTACACCATAGCTATTAATTAACTAGGTGTTTTAAGCCAATATTGTCGGATTTAGGCTTTAACACCACGATTATTAATTAATCGGGCATTTAGCCTAAATTTATTTAATTGAGGCAATTTGTTTGCCTAATGATGACATGGATGCATTTATGCAGTTGTAGAATTATTAGGAGTAGAAAAGAAGCATGCATGAAGTGCTAAAATTAAATAGGCAGAGTTCAGTTCATGTACCTGATTTAATCGTCGACCGCTTCTTAACTCCAGGTTAAGCTCCTCGTTAAGGGAATTAATTTTAATTTAATTTTAAGTGACCAAGTATCACAACAATAAAATAAAACTAAAATTAAAAAATGCAAGAAAGCAGTAAAGAATCGCAAAGAGCGTAAGGAGAAGGAGCGTCCGTCAACACAGACTGAGTGTCCCAAAACGGAGGCCCCGGGGCCACTTTTATAGGAAAAATAAGCCCCGAGGGCAGTCCTGCCCGCCCGGGCCGGGCGGGCATCCGGGCGGGCGTGCCCGCCCTTACCGGGCGGGCCTGTCCGCCTGGCTGGGCTGGCGTGCCCGCCCAGTCTGGGCGGGCGTGCCCTCCTCTTTCTTCCTTTTTTTTCGTTCCGGAGGCTTTTTCGGGAGTTCCGAACCTCCAAAAAATATTCCGGGACCAGTTCTGCGATCTCCGTAATTTTTCGGACATTTCAAGTACCATATTGGCATACTTTCGGTGAATTCCCAAAATGGCCTTCAGTCCGGCCGGACTGTTTTCAGTCCGGGAAAATAGGCTTTCTGAGCCTAAAAATTTGGGTATTCACAGTTGCCCCCCACCGGCGACCATAAGGATGATTTATGGGAGTCGGTGGTTGTCTGAAACACAAATTTTGAAGGCGAAGAATAGACGCGTCCAGAAGCCCCGCCTCTTGGCCCCTTTTCCTCTATAAATAGCTCAAACTTTCCATTCACATTCATTCCCATCTTTTCCTCTAAAGATCTCTCTCAAATCCTCTCATCCTTCTCTAGCAATGACTTCTTCGAGCCATAGCAGCGATGAAGACCTTCTAGAATCCCTGGGGATTTCTCTTGACGAGATCCGGGTGACAGCAGATGCCGACACTCATGCTTCCGTCACTGGTGTCTATGTCCAGGTCAGTCCCCTATCACTTTTATTTATTATTTGGGCGTTAGGCCCGAATGATGCAAAGTTTTGGGCCTCTATGGCCTGAGCTGCGAAAACAAACTTTATTTCCTGCACTTACTGTCTTATTAGTATGCATGCTAGGAGAGATTTAAGACATCATCCTTAGTAAGGAACTAAAGAATAATCTTAAGCCAATTTTACCTTTTTAGGATTCACACTTTAGGCTGGATGTAGGCGAGGCCTCTATTGCTGAGATCCCAATTGATATACTTGACCCCAACAACCCGGTCGGGGCCATCATCAGTCCTTCTCATCTGGACTTTTTAAGACATCTTGAGCTTGGTAGGCAGAATTACAAGAGCCTACTGGGTGCACTGGCTGAGAGATGGTGGGACACTACCAACACTTTTCATTTCTCTTGGGGTGAGATGACAATGACCCCAACTGATTTCTCGGTGATCTCCGGGCTTTCGTTTGGCACTCGACCGATTGAGCTGTATGACGACTGGAGGACTGAGGTCACCCCTGATCGGATGATGGAGCTGATAGGGATTGACCTGCCAAGAATTGTTAGTTCTAGCTCTTCTACCCCTGCTCTGAGTATTTCGAGACACTGGCTATCCCTCCAGGCCCCTAACGTGTACGCTAGACACAGGCAGGGAGAGCTAACGGCTACTCAGGTAGCTAGGTTCACTCTGTTGCTGCTATTTGCTTCGACCTTCTGGTCTAACAGGAAAGAGAAGTTTAATCCTTCGATTCTGAAGAGTTTGGAAGACTTGGCCCACCTTACTGAGTATGACTGGGCCAGCGCTATCCTGAGCCGCATGTATGATGATATGTGCGATCTGAGTCGAGGCCACTGCAAGCTCAGCGGGACCTACTATTTCTGGGAGGTAATGTAAAGAACATATACTCACCCTGTGTTGTCTCTCTCTTTTTTTTCTTCTTTTGATTCTTTCTTCCGTTTTGCAGACTTGGGCTTTTGAGTATTTTCCCTTCACCCGTCCAGAGTTGACTCATCCTGATTTTGGATTAGGGTTGGCACCTTTGGCCTGGAGGTGGTACCGAGCCAATCATCGGTCCGTTCTACGCAAGAAATCTTTAGGGGACCTGCGGGCCTTCTTCGACACTTGTACCATGGAGCAGGTGAGTGCCTTTTAGTCTTCCTTGAGTATGCGAAAATAAAAAGGATTTATTAACACATTTGCTTCTCATTGCATAGGTGGAGGTGGGGGCGATGAATGCCCGACTCCAAAATTTGATTGAGGCTGATCCCCACTTCCGGCGATCAGAGGCCTTGTCCAGGCGGCGGATTGTCTTATCACATCCTGTCTTGAGGCGCTATTACCTGGGCGAGAGAGTAGACTTCCAGATTAGGGGTTGCCGCTCCGTTCCTCATCATCCCCCTGAGGACATGCGAGCGGGCAAGCAGATGATTCTTACCGATGCCCATATTGAGGGTATTCCGCATATGGAATTTATCCGGAGTGGGGATTATGATGAATTTTGCCAGATGTTTCTGATGCAGCCTATTGGATCTCGTCTTGACAACCTTCCGAGGTCGACCCCTTCCCAGCGGCTTGGCACCCGTTCTTCTCGGGCTTCAGGCCCCTCGTCCAGGACCCCAAGGAGGAGGCCTACGACCCGTCCCTCTTCTTCCACTCCGGTGGAGGGTCCGTCTCGGGCTGGCCCTGGTCATTCAGCTGGTGCCTTCAGGATTCCCCGGGCTATTTTAGAGGCTACTGGGCCAATTCATCCGGGCTTGGCCAATCTGCACCTTCCATACAGTATTCCCTACTAACACTCCTGATGGTACTTCATCTCTCCGGGAGGTCTCTTTGGGGAATGTGAATCCCCTGGCTCTTCCCCCCGAGGACATCACTGAGGTAAAAATGGATAAATCTCTCACAAAAAGGATTCATAAGAGATTTGATATTGACTTAAAAAAAACATGCTTCTTTTTTTTCTTTCTTTTTTTTTTTTGGTTTCCCAGGTTCCCGTTGGATTAGTCAAACAGATGATGGAGCTAGTTCTCGGTATGCAGGAGGAGCTAACTTCAGCTTGGACCTTGCGGGCCTGTGATGACCAGAGGAGGAGGAGGACTCGTCACTGATACTTGTGTTTTACTTGCTCTATTTGCCATAATTTGTACTGAACTTTCACTGTATTTTCTGACTCTTGGTTGTACTTCTGAACCTTGGCTATATTTCTGTAGCGAACCTTATTTGTACCTGCACTTGATTAGTACCGAGAGAATGCATGCATGATTATCAAATTCGAGAGAGCATTTTTCTTTTTTCTTTTTTTTTTTTTAAAAAAAACTGAAATGCACACCCCCATCTTCTTTTTTTTTTTTAAAAAAAAAAACTAAAACAAAAGGACACACAAAAAAAAAAAAATTTTTTTTTTGGCTGGGCCGAGCGGGCGTGCCCGCCCCAGCTGGGCGGGCATGCCCAAGCTCGTTGGGCGCGCGTGCCCGCCCTCGAGGCGGGTACAGCCGCCCTCGGGCGCGTCTTTCTATATAAAAAGGACTGTTTCAGCCCTTTTTTTTTCATTCATTCCTCTCCTCCGATCCAACAAAAAACCTGGTCAGTTTCTCCTCTATTTTTTTATCATTCCCTTTTTTATTTTATTATTATTATTATTTTTTTTTTTAAAAAAAAAAGACAATAAATAATAAATAGGATAAATAAAAGGACATGAATCCCTTTTACAACCATAGCATGCACAGCTAGACTAGGAGTCTCTCCAAGGTTGAAAAGATCAATTTGGGGAGGTACGGTATTTCTCCTGTTATTACTCTTAGGGGTGTAGTCATTGACTGGATCTTCTTAAAGGCCTGTATTAGACTTTGGGACCCTAAGGCCCACGTTTTTCGGTTTGGGGCCATGATGGAGGAGATGTGCCCTCTCTTTGAGGAGTTTTGTGCCATTATAGGGTGTGACCCCAATGCCCCTTTGGTTAAGCACGAGGTAAAAATTGGGTATGTTAGGTCATTTGAAACCCTATTTCAGTTTAGCCGACCCCAAGCTAAGGCTATGATTGTTGATGACCAAAAAGCAATTTTGCTGCCTCTGATTGATGAATTCTCAGAGGCTTGCCCAGATGACCCAAACCGGATGAGGCTGAGGATGCGGGCCTTAGTTTTCTGTTTATTGGCCGGTTTCTTATTTAACCGGGACCCAGGCTTTGGGGATTTGCGTCTTTGCCCCATGGTTCTACAAATGGAGGATATGGGTTGTATTGGCGGCATTGTACTGGCAGAAACTATTAGGAGCCTTGACAGGGCTGCTTTAGGGTTTGATGATTGGGCAGTTTCTCCCATTATTCTCCAGGTATGTCTCTTTATTATCACTCCACATTTTTTCTTCCCCTCTTTTTTTTTTTATCATTCCCTTGTAACAGAAAGGATCCATTACTCAGGTTTGGTTGAAGGACCACCTTCAAGTGGTTACTGCTCCTACTTCCTTTCCTTATAACCCTTCTCAGTATCGCATGTGGAGGATTTTAATCTCACATCTCACTGCCGATGCATGGACTTCATGGTTGATTGAGTTGGGTCCGAATGAGATTCTGTGGTTCATATCCTGGTACAACATCAACCGTTTTATCCAGGTTAGCTTTCATCACACCCGGGATTACCTTCTGGGCCTTACACATTGTACTTGGTACTGTGCTTCGCGCGTCTTGCGACAGATGGGGATAGATCAGACTGTTCCGATTACGGACGACTTTCCTGCCGATTCAGCCATTACCCCGGGTGTTACCCGAGCTGTCCTTAAGGCTTGGATTAGAGATCACCGTATGGTTAGGCCCTTGCCTAATCCTACCAGTACTCAGACTTCTCCTGAGTATCGAGCCTGGTTCATTGCCACTGTCTGGCCAATTGAGAGACCAAGGAGGATTGCCCTGCTGAGTGCACTTGAAGGATGGGTTCAGGCTGATGAGATTGGGACTGGTGAGGAGATTGTGCTGGCTCCTCAGACAGGCGAGGCTGCGCAGAGTTCGACAGCTAAGGGTGACTCGGAGGATGTTGCTCCACGGAGGAGACGGGACACCTAGGCTCCTATAGGCTTTTGGATTTTTTCTTTTGACTTTTGTTTTGGCTTTAGGTTTTTTTTTTTTGGATGTAGTTTTGCCTTTTTGGCTCTCTTTTATTTGAGACTTTGACTTGGATTTTATTATTCATTGGACTTTTCTTTTTTTTTCGCTTGCTTTAATTATGAATGACATTTTGCCTTTTAGCTTTCCAAGCACTTTCCAACTTTTATTTATTTAAAGCTCTGACTTTTGCCTAAGCCGCCCTTTCGGGTTTTCGACTTAGCGAGCTACCCATTTTTGCCTAAGCCGCCCTTTTTGGGTTTTCAGCTTAGCGGGCCCCGACTCTTGCCTAAGCCGCCCTCTCGGGCTTTCGACTTAGCGGGTTTTTCTTTCTTTCTTTTTTTTTCCTTTTTTTTTTATTATTATTGGCAAAGAAGAAAAGAGTTATGAAATAATAAAATTTTTTTTTTATATTAATGTTTAGACCGTGTCCAAAGAGGACTGCCTACATATCTCCGATATATAATTCCTTTTTTCCAAAGAGAATCAGGTCCAATGTAGTTCAAATATGCAATGATTACAATTATACAAAATATCTTTTTAACTGATCTAAATTACATGGACTTGTGAATTCCAAATCATCCAAATCAGTCAAGATGACGACTCCACCAGATAGGATCTTTTTCAACACATAGGGTCCCGCCCAATGAGGACGAAACTTCCCACGTGGGTCTATTATTGGCTGTCTAATTTCTTTCAAAACCAAACAACCTTCTTCCAACTTCCGGTCTTTGACCCTCTTATTAAAATGTCGCGCCATTCTTCTTTGATAAACTTGAGTCTGGTGGATTGCTCGCAATCGCTTTTCATCCATACCCAAGAGTTGCAAATGATAGTTCTCAGCCCAATCTGCTTCGCCGATCTGGCTTTCTCGGATAACTCTCGCCGATTGAACTTCCAGCTCAATAGGCAGCACTGCTTCCATGCCATATATTAAGGAATACGGGGTTGCCCCAGTAGGTGTCCTGATTGAAGTTCTGTACCCCCACAAGGCATTTGGCAATTGTTCATGCCACGCTCTATGTTTCTGAACTGTCTTCTGCAAAATGACCTTTATAGCCTTGTTTGCAGCCTCTACAGCCCCATTTGTCTATGGGCGATAGGGTGAAGACTTGTGATGCTGAATCTTCTTTTGCTTCAGTAGGTCCGAAAATTCACTTTGAAAGTGAGACCCGTTATCAGTAATGATCTCGAATGGTGTTCCATACCGACAAAGGATGTTGGTACGAACGAACTGTGCTGTCTTCTTGGCATTCAAGACCGAATAGGAGGCTGCTTCAATCCACTTAGTGAAATAATCAACAGCAACCAGGATGAATTGATGGCCATTGGAAGCCTTTGGATGGATCTTTCCGATCACGTCTATGCCCTAAGTGGCGAAAGGCCATGGTGAAGTAATGGGATTTAGATTGACCGGAGGTTGTCTTTGCAGCTTCGCAAAAATCTGACACTCATGGCACTTCCGCGCGTGCCTCACGCAATCTGCATTCATGGTCGACCAGTAATAACCCAGGTTCATCATTTTCCGAGCCAAGGCTATCCCGTGCATGTGCGGACCAGACTCTCCGTTGTGTAAGGAATTCATGATGCTTTGAGCTTCTCCTTCATCAACACACCTTAGGTGCAGGCCATTCCAACTCCTTTTATACAGAACTCCCCCAGTAAGGAAATATCCAGACGCTAACTGTCTCAATGTCCGTTGGTCAGTCTTGTTGGACCTCTCCGGGTAGGCTTCATTCTGGAGATAATTCTGTATGTCCCAAAACCACGGCTTGTCATCGACTAGATTCATGACATATGCTGGCTGCTTCTATAGCCGAACCGTCAGAGGTCGAATGACTTGACCTCCCCCTACATTAACCATGGAGGCTAGAGTTGCTAAGGCATCTGCAAACTGATTTTTGGCGCGTGGCAGATAGTGGAAAGATAGTTCCTCAAACTGTTGAGCTAATTCATCCAAGCGTCGTAGGTAAGGAACCAACCGCTCTTCCTTAATTTTCCATTTCCTTAGAGCTTGAGAGACTATCAGGTTGGAATCTCCAAAAACCCTAAGGAATTTTATTTCTCTTTCTAGGGCCGCTTCTAACCCCTTGATGCAAGCCTCATACTCGGCTTCGTTGTTGGTACAGTCGAAGTCTAGTTTGACTGCGATTGGGACGTATTCTCCACAAGGAGTTTTGAATACGACTCCAACCCCGTTCCCATGGTAGTTTGAAGCTCCATCGAAGTACATCTCCCAGACCTCACTTTCTAAACTCAGCAGGTCTTCATCAGGAAATTCTACCTCCGGCATTTGGTCTTCGACCGGTAATTCTGCTAATTGGTCAGCCAAGGCTCCGCCTTTTACTGCCTTCCGTTGTACAAAATTTAAATCATAAGCTGCAAGCACTGACACCCACTTAGCCATCTTACAGTCAAGAACCGGCCTCTCCATAAGGAATTTCAAGGGGTTCAATTCAGAAATCACGTATGTAGTGTAAGACGAGAGATAGTGCTGCAGCTTTGTACAGGCCCAAACTAGAGCCAGTCACAGTTTCTCTATCTTATTGTATTTTAGCTCATATTCCAGCGTCCTCTTGCTAAGGTAATACACGGCGTTTTCTACCCTCGTATCTTCAGCTTGTTGAGCTAGCATCGCACCCATCGCTTCTTCTGTCATTGACAGGTACAATAACAAAGGCTTTCCTAGCCTTGGTGGCTGTAACATTGGCGGGGATAGCAGGTACTGCTTGATTTGGTCAAAAGCTTTCTGACACTCTTTATTCCATTTGACTGCTATTCCTTTCCTGAGTAACTTGAAGATCGGTCCACAAGTGTCGGCCAATTGATTGATGAATCGGCTGATGTACTGTAACCTCCCCAGGAGACCCCGAACTTCTTTTTCCGTCCTCGGTGCTGGCATTTCCAGAATGGCCTTGGCTTTTGAAGGGTCAATCTCTATGCCCTTGCAACTGACCATGTGCCCCAGAAATACTCCGGACGTGGCTCCAAACAGACATTTTGCCGGATTGAGCTTTAAATTGTACTTTCGAAGTCTAAGGAAGAACTTCTCAAGTGCTGTTGTATGTTCTTCGGTCGTTCTTGATTTGACAACCATATCGTCCACATACACTTCTACTTCTTTGTGAATCATGTCATGGAAGATGGTTGTTGCCATCCGTTGATAGGTTGCCCCGGCATTTTTGAGCCCAAAAGGCATAACCCTGTAGCAATAGGTTCCCCACTCTGTGATGAATGCCGTTTTCTCTTTGTCCGGTTCATGCATCATTATTTGATTATAACCGACAGCAAGATCAGTCAAGGAGACCATCTCGTGTCCAGCCATTCGATCCACTAACAAGTCGATGTGCGGCAGGGGGAAATCGTCCTTCGGACATGCTTTATTCAAATCCCGGTAGTCCACACACATTCGTACCTTTCCATCCTTCTTCGGCACCGGCACAATGTTTGCTAACCACGTCGGGTAGGCAATAGGCTCTATGAACTTGTTCTCCAGTTGTTTGGCAACTTCCTCCTTGATTTTCAAGGACCATTCTGTCTTCAATCTCCTTAGCTTCTGCTTTACTGGCTTAGCCTCAGGATATATCGAAATCTTATGCACCACTATTGCTGGGTCAGTTCCGATGATGTCACTTGCTTTCCACATGAAGCAATCAGCAAATTTCTTTAAACATTCACTGATCTGTTCCCTGTTCATACAATCATATGCAATGTACGTGTATTCATTTTCTTCTTTGCCAATCATTATTTTTTCTTTTTCATTTTTTATTTCATTTACCTGATTATTTTTGCTTGGTAATGCTTGGAAAGATAGGCACACAGGGTAATCAAGAATTTGCAAGCCTTTATTGATAATGACGGAATCGTCTTCGAAGATTACATCAAATTTGAAATCTGGATCTTCTAGATCCGATACAGATGACTCGGAACTGGAACTAGACTCTGACTCGGTTTCAGACTCAAGGTCAGACTCAGACTCAGTACAGGACTTTATTACAGACTCGGGTACTAGGCTTGACTCGGGAGGGGGTTTATCAGCAGCGCGTTCCTCCTCGGCGTACCAGTTGGTGAGAGACCCTTCATTCGGCTTGATCAGATCTAGCAGGTCTCGATTCCCGTCATCTCTTGTGATAACCGCAACTTCGTCAAAGAGACTAGGCTGCATGAAGTCTTCTGCTTCCAGCTCAGTTACTGTTTCGGGCTTGTTGCCCCAGACATCTGAGAATATTTCCAACCCAGGCAGCATCTTCTTAGCGGTTGGGCAGCAAAAAGGTTCTCGGAAGCCATAGTAAGGAACTGTTTCTCCCGGTTTACAGAAGTAACTGTTTAAAGTCAGAAGGCAAGGCCGCATCTGTACTCTCTCCTTCCTTCCCCGCCGGGTTCTCCCAACACGGTCTTCATTAGTGGGTTCATAACCCAGTCCAAAGGTCCCCTCATTCGCTGGACATTCCCAGGCTTGCAGTTTGGGGTATGTTTTTCCGGATCTGGCCATAACCATTCCTGGCAGATAGGACATCTTAAGCATCAAGGGCACTATGCAGTTTATTTGCACCGTCCCGAAATCAAAGAGAACTCGGGAATTTGCAGTCCTCCCTTCTATGAACTGCACAGTATCATATTGAAATCCTGAGAGGGGTAGGTTGGCAGTTTCAGGGTTGACCTCAAAGAGAGGCTGGCCCTTTGGCTTTTTGAGCTGGCTATAGTCATCCCCTTGAATGGTGATGACTTTGTCCTCGTAGGGAAACTTGACCTTTTGGTGTAAGGACGAGGGTACTGCCTTAGTGTGGTGTATCCATGGTCGCCCCAGGAGCAGGTTGAAGCTAGTCGGTACATCAATCACCTGGAATGGGACCTCCATCATAGCTGGCCCAACTGTTAATTTTAGCGTAGCGACCCCCAGTACTTCCCTCCGGGTGCTGTCATAGGCTTTCACTATCTGGTCCGAGGGAGTGAAGTCAGTTTCTTCCAACCCTAGACAGCTGGCTACTCTCAGTGGGCAGACGTTCAGTGCTGACCCATTATCGATGAGAACCATGGGCACGGTTTTGTCTCGCGTCTGAACAGTGACATAGAGAGCATTGTTATGACTGCCTCCCTCCTTAGGCAAGTCGTCATCAGAGAAACCGATGCTTCGTGTTTTAGATGATTGGGTGAGGGTGGATACTAGCACTTCAGGGCTAACCTCTACCGATGTCTGAAGTTGGCTCAAAGCCTTGCAAAGAGCTTGGCGATGAGGAAAGGATGATGCCAAAAGTTCCCAGATTGACACCCTAGCTTGTGTCTTTTTTAACTGTGCAAGTACCGGGTCTTCTTTTAGTTCTTCTGCCCTCTGGTAGGGTTTATTTTGAATTTTGTCCAAGACTAACGGTTCATATTGTCTCCCGCTCCTGGTTATAGCATCAAGTTCTTCGGTTAGGTCATTCAAATCCAAGACACATATGTTATTCATTTCTAGGAACAGTTCGAAAGGATCGATTAGTTCCTGATCAACCATAATAGCATTTACCCCGTGATTTGGTAAGGGGTTGGTATTAATGTTGGGCTTACTCCTTGGAATAATTGAACCGTTGTCCACCAGGTCCTGGATGCGGTTCTTGAGCATCCAACACGCTTCAGTCTTGTGCCCATGCCCCTGATGATACTCACAGTATTCATCAGCCCTGTAATTCCTTGGTAGTGGATTTGGTGGCGGCCTTGCTTCCAAAGGCTTAATGTAGTTGGCCTTGACAGCCTCTCGGAATACCACAAGGATTGGCATCCTGAGGTCAGTATAGGTTCTCCTAGGCTGATTGCCATTTCTCATGTTCCCCACACGTAAAGGATTCGTAGGGGTGATGCTTGCCACTTCGTGGACTTTACTAGCTTGGCTAGGTTTCTTGTATTTCGAGGATCCTGAGTCTTCTTTCAGTTGCCCCATTTGAATCAGATCTTCTACTTTCGTAACAGTGGCAATGAGCGACTGAAACGTTGGTAGATACTGGGTTTGTAGTTGGTGTTGGTAGACAGGCTGCAGATTTTTTATTATTATGTCCACCTGCTCTTGTTCAGAAGGCCGATTAATCATCTGGGCAGCCTTGGCCCTCCACCTCGTAAGGAATGAGGAAAAGGGTTCATTGTTTTTCTGCTTTGTGGTTTCTAGTTCTCTTCGAGTGACATCCACCTCCATGTTATA
This sequence comes from Jatropha curcas, assembly GCF_041381405.1. Classification (NCBI taxonomy): domain Eukaryota; kingdom Viridiplantae; phylum Streptophyta; class Magnoliopsida; order Malpighiales; family Euphorbiaceae; genus Jatropha; species Jatropha curcas. Next base: position 17,121,488 of record NC_143161.1, read on the forward strand.
GTGGTATTGGGAATTAAATGCATTGCAGATGTCTTCCCATGTTTTCATTTTGGATCGGTCTAAACTGACAAACCACCGCAATGCAGCACCGGTAAGAGATTGTTGGAACAACTGAGCAAGGAGCTCGCTGCTCAATTCAAATGGGTTAAGAGCGCCCACATACATTTTCAGATGAGTTTTGGGACAAGTGGTCCCATCAAATTTGTCCATGTTGGGCATCTTGAACTTAGTTGGCAACCTGGCTTTAGGGAACAAGGACAAGGAGTCCATGTCCACCACTTCCTTATGGGTTTTGAGAGCAGTGATGGACCTTTCTAGGAGCTCTAGTTTCTCTCTCATTCTCTGAGCTTCCAGCTCAGAGGCAGTTTTAGAGGGCATATCATCCAGGTTCAGGGCAGGGTTTGTAGGTTCAGCAGCAGGACCCTGATTGGAGGCAGCAGGTCCACTTCTCCCGGCGGAAGCCCCATTTCCATTACCATTTCCCAATTCAGCTATCAGGGCGGTCCTTTGGGCAGCCAACGCCTCATTCATTCTGGCCTCCATTCTGGCCTCTAGTTGTTCAATGAGAGTTTGGATATCAGCAAGTGATGCCATTGGTGCAGGTGAAGCTGTTGAGGTTGTAGGTGAAGCTGGTATAGCTGGTGAAGCTGGTGAAGCTGGTGATAGTACTGTAGGTGTGGCTGGCACTGATGTTGGCACTTGGATTGTGGGCACCTGTAAGGATAAGGGTAGCTGGATTAGGTACAGTGGCTGGTGTATCAGGGTAACTGATGTGTAGATCGACTCTTTTGTCCAACTGTGCATGAATGAGGAGGGTATTTCATGCTCTCTTTGTCGTGAATGCGCATAACAACACGTCATAAACTATTTAATGGTATGGTTCACATCATTGGGTGCATACAGTCCTAAAGGATAGGTTCTATAGGCTATGACACAAATAGAGAATCGGCTTGTAAAGGGACCCTTGAACCTTGAGTATGGATATACCTAAACACATGTGAAACAAAGAGTTTTGCGTGGGTCCAACGGTACGCATACCCATGGGCCACCCCCAAAAGGATTAGGGGCGGTTTGCAGTAACAGGGAGGACGCTTTGGCTGTCCGTCGACATAATCAAAGAGACCTGCCGATCAGCGCTACTTGCTATCCAGACTCAGAAGTTTGAACAGAGAGAGAAGAAATTCATTTGAAATTCATTTTTTATGCAATGGAGAAAAGGATTCTCAATCATGCAAATAAATCAACAAATTTAAATGTTTTCATCAAATTTGTCAATTAGGTTCAAATCTCCTCATCAAGTATTCTTAAAGAAAGAACACTTGATTCGTGCTAGGGTACCCTGCAAAACAAAGCATATTAAAATAATGCCCTAAAGGAGGGCAGGTTAGTTCATGTAGCAATTGTAGTCCTCTTTATGCAAAAAGATTACATAAATCTCCCCAGCAGAGTCGCCAAACTGTGAACCCCTCCCCAAATATCAATGCATGAAAACGCATGTGACTAAGGGTAGAAATGCACGTGAATGTATGAGTCGCCACCTTGTTTAATTATTTTAGGGTAAACTAGGAAAAAACCCTAAGTGACTCCAATTTTAATTAACCTAATTACCAGATTAATTATCCCAATATTTAAGGCACAGTCTACGAACCTGAGGTGGATCCCGAGACTATGCATGCTGATAAACTAACCAAAAATGAATGCTTTGCAAGGTGAATGATATGATTGGATCAATTAAAAAATGTTTATGTGATTTCGACTTGCCGCTCGGGGTTAGATCCCAAACGTGCCTACGTACTTCCGTTTGAATGGAAGATCAAAGTCAACGTAGTTCGATAGGCCTCTTTTAGAGGGCTTTGAATGTGGATGCTTTATGCATGAGTGTGTGTATGCTTTGTGCATTTTGTTTAGGCATTTTGCCAAAGAATGGATTGATTTTTAGGCATTTGATGCCAAAAATGTTGATTTTAATGGCTTTTAGCCAAAAAGATTGATTTAGGCAATCGTTGCCAAAAATGATTAATTTTAGGCGATTGTCGCCAGAATGGTTGATTTTAAGGCTTTTAGCCAAAAAGAGTGATTTAGGCAATTTGATTGCCAAAATGATGTTGATTGGGCGATTGTCGCCAAAATGATTGATTTAAGGTTTTTTGCCAAAATAAGTTGATTAATTTTAAGGCATTTTGCCAAAAGATCGATTTAATTGTAGGCAATTTGTTGCCAAAACGTGATCGATTAAGGCTTTTAGCCACAATTATTAATTAATTGGACTTAAGCCGGATTTGTTTGAAATAAAGGCGATTACACCATAGCTATTAATTAACTAGGTGTTTTAAGCCAATATTGTCGGATTTAGGCTTTAACACCACGATTATTAATTAATCGGGCATTTAGCCTAAATTTATTTAATTGAGGCAATTTGTTTGCCTAATGATGACATGGATGCATTTATGCAGTTGTAGAATTATTAGGAGTAGAAAAGAAGCATGCATGAAGTGCTAAAATTAAATAGGCAGAGTTCAGTTCATGTACCTGATTTAATCGTCGACCGCTTCTTAACTCCAGGTTAAGCTCCTCGTTAAGGGAATTAATTTTAATTTAATTTTAAGTGACCAAGTATCACAACAATAAAATAAAACTAAAATTAAAAAATGCAAGAAAGCAGTAAAGAATCGCAAAGAGCGTAGGGAGAAGGAGCGTCCGTCAACACAGACTGAGTGTCCCAAAACGGAGGCCCCGGGGCCACTTTTATAGGAAAAATAAGCCCCGAGGGCAGTCCTGCCCGCCCTGGAAGGCGGGCGTGCCCGCCTGGCTGGGAGGGCCTGACCGCCTGGATGGGCGGACGTGCCCGCCGGACTGGGCGGGCGTGCCCTCCTCTTTCTTCCTTTTTTTTCGTTCCGGAGGCTTTTTCGGGAGTTCCGGACCTCCAAAAAATATTCCGGGACCAGTTCTGCGATCTCCGTAATTTTTCGGACATTTCAAGTACCATATTGGCATACTTTCGGTGAATTCCCAAAATGGCCTTCAGTCCGGCCGGACTGTTTTCAGTCCGGGAAAATAGGCTTTCTGAGGCTAAAAATTTGGGTATTCACAATCATCGCATCGGATAACAGTCATCGTCAATTCCTTGAAAAAGAGACTCAATTCTGTCATTGCTTCCCAAATTTTTCCTGGTAATAATTCCCGGAATGCCACAGGGATCAATCTTTGCATGAAAACATGGCAGTCATGGCTTTTCATGCCAAACAATCTGTACTTCCTCATGTCCACACATCTACCCATATTTGAACAGTAGCCATCTAGAAACCTTAATGATCGTAACCATTCGCACAATAATTGCCTTTGGGGTTTATCTAAACAATAACATGCCTTTGGAAACTTACCAGTAAGTACAGATTGCTCGAGTTCTAGTCGACGACAAATTTCCTTCATGTCTGCTCTCGCTTTTGCATTATCCTTGGTTTTCCCTTCAATGTTCATGACAGTGTTGAACAGATTTTCAAACACATTTTTTTCTATGTGCATGACATCAAGGTTATGACGAATAAGAAGTGAACTCCAGTATGGCAAATCCCAGAAGATGCTTCGCTTTTTCCACCCGCTATTCCTGCCAATTCTTGTATTTACCTCATCTGCACCTAACTCTATAACTTTCATAAGCCCCAGATCTTCAATTTCTTGTAATATTTGTGCTCCAGACTTCACAGGTGGAGGGGGTTCAACAATAGTCGTGTTCTTTCTAAAGCATTGTCGATTTCTCCTCCAAGGGTGAGATTCTGGTAAGAATTTGCGATGACAATCAAACCAACATTGTTTACCTCCATTCTTTATTGTAAATGCATTAGTGTTTTCCATGCAGTGAGGACAAGCCAATTTGCCAGCCATACTCCACCCAGATAACATTCCAAAAGCTGGAAAATCACTGATGGTCCAAAGCAAAGCAGCTCGCATTATGAAATTCTGATTGGTCGAAATATCGAATGTTTCAACCCCCTATTCCCATAAATAATTAAGTTCAGCAATCAAAGGCTGCAGAAACACATCAATTTTATGTTTTGGATTAGTAGGCCCAGGAACAATAACACACAAAAACATATATTCATCTTTCATACACATTGACGGTGGTAGATTATACGGTGTCACAATGACAGGCCATGATGAATATTGCTGTCCTGATTGGCCAAACGGCTGAAACCCATCAGTACAAAGCCCCAATCTCACGTTTCTCATATCAGCAGCAAACACAGGATGAATGTTATCAAAATGTTTCCACGCTTCAGAGTCTGACGGATGAGTCATTATACCATCCTCATATTCATGTAAAGCATGCCATGTCATGTGTTCAACTGTCGCCTTAGATGCATATAACCTTTGAAGGCGAGGAATAAGAGGGAAATAATACATCTTCTTGAAAGCCTTCTCTTTTTGTTCTCTACCAGTCCCTTGACCCCGCCGTTGATATCTTGGAAGATTACAAAACTTGCATTCTCTGAATTCCGAGTCAACACCCCAGAATATCATACAATTATTACGACAGCAATCAATCTTTTCTACCGGTAGTCCCAACCCCCGAACTAATTTTTTTGTCCGATAAAAATTATCAACCATTGAATGGCCTTCAGGCAACATTTCTTTTGCTTACTGCACAAAATCATCGTAACACCTTTCTGAAAAATGGTGCTTCGCTTTCATGTGTAGTAATCGTGCAACGACAGACAGAACTGAATGATTATTGCATCCAGGCCATAGTTCACTGTTAGCTGCACTTAGCATGTCAAACAATTGTTGTGCTGCTACGTTTGGCGATTCCTCCATATTATCCCATTCACATTGTACTCTACTTGCATCGATTACCATATCATTGCATTGATTACCATACAGAAATTGATAAGTCTGAACTTCTAAACTTACCGGAATGGAGTGGCCTGACCCACTGGCAACTCGAGCTTCACCATGATGTATCCATTAGTAATAATTTTCCACGAACCCATGTTTGCACAAATGAAGTTTCACTGTATCGATGTCTAAGAAGGCTCGATTTCGACACTTCTTGTGATTACATGGACACCTCAACTTATTACCATCCATAAAACTGGGATTACCAACTGCAAACTGTATAAATGCCTCCAATCCTTGCAGGAACTCTTGTCTTAATATCCCATTGACCTCGAACCTCCAGTACATCCAATCTCGATTATTTTGCATTTTTTTTTACCTAATTAACAATGTGTTTATAAAGGGCCGTGTCATGTAATTGCATTAGTCTAAACCATCCTTAAAACATGCAACTAATGTAATGTTCAATTTACAACACTTATAAGTAACTAAGGTTATTTCTATAATAAGGGTAACTATATATAAATGTAAAATCACTAAGTTCATTTATTGAATACAAAGACTACTATAATAAAGATAAGTGTACTATTCTACATATTGAATTTTTGGGGAAAAAATTCGGCAGCATTTCGGCACAACACAATCAAATCTCAAATATAAAAACAAATCAATAAACACTTCTATATCATACCAACATTCTCCAAAGGCAATATGGCCACTACTAGGCCTCCAATCCAAACTCATCATTTATTTAAGTCAAAAATATATTTAAGAAAAATAACGACAATAATATAAAATAAAGAAAAACACAGTCAAAACTTCTCAAGAAAGGGTTGCCAATAATTAAGAACATGTAATAACCTAAACACACAAAAAATTATTTATATAAATTCCAATTATTCTTTAAAAAAAAAAATTGGAGCAATTAGTTTTTATACTTGTTATTATTTTTGTTCAGTACTTTCACAGAGTTAGTTTTTATGCATCAACTACGTATACGCTGATCTTAAGATATTTACAATTAGTTTTTGTAGTTTGGATCATATATTGAAAACTGAAAACTCTTAAGTACACATCGCATTTGCATATTTCTTTTATATTTCTTTTTCGATTAACTTGAATAAAATGTAAAATATTATATAATAAAAAGAAAATTGCTTTCATTTTCAATCCTATAATATTTATAATCTGTATATTTGAAATGACACTTGCTTTGAAACTTTGAAACTTTTCCGAAGTGGTTGCAGACTTTGAAATGGTCTACTAAAGTAGCTATCAAAGTTTGATTAAATTTTTTTAATAATTTATTTCGGTTCATTTTAAACTTTGATGAATTTGTGAAAGGTATTTTATAAGTTATTAAAAATTAGATCACTTATTAGATTTGAGAAATTTTGATGGATAAAATGAGTTTATTTTTTTATACATTCAACAATTTTTTTAGTAAATAAATGTTGAAATAAGAAAAACTACTAAATGTTAATTTCACATTTTTCATTAAAAGTCCTAACAAAAAATATATATAATAAATCAACCACAATATATTTAGAACCTTTAAAATATTATTTTTCTCTCCTAATAACAACTGTAAAAATCATTCTACTATATATTTACAATAGTTTTATATGTATTGATTACTAGATTTTATATTAATAAAATAGAACTTTAAAGCAAAAAGAAAATGCAATTTTTAATGAATAAAATGTTTTTTTTAGAAAAGATAAATAAAAATACAAATTGAATAAGCAAAAGAATTTGGCGTTCTCACTAATCATATTCAATTTTGTTGCTAAATTTCATTATCATCCATCGGTAAAATTGCAGAAATTAATATAATTTGAAAATTAAAATTTTTATCGCTCGATATCACTCGAATGTATCTCCAAATGTCGTTCTTCCTAAATATTAATGGCGCGTTCTATTTTATTCGATTCAATTTAGTCAAATTTGTATGATAAAATGATATTTATCTATTTGCTTGGATATTAAGGGTTATTAATTTTATATATAGCAACAATTTTTAATTTTTTTTCATTTTTTAAATAAAATATGTAACAATATATAATTACAGCTTTTTGTTGATTGAAACTCTCTATTTTTAATTTATTTAAGTTGCATATATATATATGTTAAATTAAAATAAAAAAATAACAACAACATTAACAATAATACTATAATAATAGTAACAAGTACATTCACAATAATAATAATAATAACAACAACAACAGTAACAATAATACCAATAATAATAATAACAACAACAATAACAATAACAACAACAATAATAATAATAATAATAATAACAATCACAATAATAATAATAATAACATTAATAATAATATTAATAACAACAACAATAATACTAATAATAATAATACTAATCATAATAATAACAACAACAATAACAATAACAATAATACTAATAATAATAACAATCACAATAATAATAATAATAACATTAATAATAATATTAATAACAACAACAACAACAACAACAATAATAATAAAAATAATAATAATAACAACAACAATAACAATAACAATAATACTAATAATAATAATAATAATAACAATCACAATAATAATAATAATAATAATAATAATAATAATAATAATAACATTAATAATAATATTAATAACAACAACAATAATACTAATAATACTAATACTAATAATAATAATAATAATAATAAGAACAGTAGTAATAATAATAATAATAACAATAATAATAATAATAATAACAATAATAATAATAATAACAATCACAATAATAATAATAATAATATTAATAATATTCGTAATAATAACAACAACAATAATACTAATAATAATAATAATAATAATAATAATAATAACAGTACCCTAAAAAAATTCTAATCGCAACTCTATATACAAAATCAACCATAACTTAATACAATAAAAACAAATAAAATCGAAAAAAAAAATTGGAAAAATTAATCGCAAAATAAAACTAACCTCAGATTGTTTTGAAATAGGCTGACCGGAGTGCAAAGCGAGCGGGGTTGGCGGCGTCAGGCGGGCTGGAACGGTGTCAGGAGGGGCCGGAGCGGCGCTGCGGACGGAGGAGAGGAGAGGAGTAGGAGAAGAGAGAAAGAAGAAGAAAGAAAAAAGAGAGGGCCCGACGCTTAAAGCCCTAAATTTTGAGATCGACACATCGGTCGCAAATTTTATAACTATCGGTCGCAATTTTTAATGAGCCGACGTCGTTTGACTAGGCTCAAAATTTGAGATCGATTTGCGACTAAATATATCGGTCGCAAAAAATCGGTCGCAATGTAGTCTCCAATCGGTCTCAGAACTTTGCCCCATTTTTGACGCGCGAAATTTTGCGACAGAAGAACACTTAGTCGCACGTCGGTCGCAAAATCGATCGCAAATCCGTAGTACACAGGTCGCAAATCATTAACCATTCTCGCGGGAATTTTCAGCGCCAAAATTTGCGACCGATGGCTTATAAGTCGCAAAATTGCGATCGAATTAAGTTGGTCGCAAAAATCGGTCCTAATTGTGCATTTTTTTTTGTAGTGACAGGCATATGATGCATATGACTAAGGGCAGAAATGCATGTGAATGTATGAGTCACCACCTTGTTTAATTATTTTAGGGTAAACTAGGAAAAAACCCTAAGTGACTCCAATTTTTAATTAACCTAATTGCTAGATTAACTATCCCAATGTTTAAGGCATGGTCTACTAACCCGAGGTGGATCCTGAGACTATGTCATGCTGATGAACTAACCTATGAATGAATGCTTTGCAAGGAAGATGATGTAATTGGACCAATGAAAATGTTTATGTGATCTCGACTTACCGCTCGGGGTTAAATCCCGAACGTGCCTACGTACTTCCGTTTGAATGGAAGATCAAAGTCAACGTAGTTCGATAGGCCTTTTTTAAAGGGCTTTGAATGGGTATGCTCTATGCATGAGTGTGTGTATGCTTCGTGCATTTTGTTTAGGCATTTTGCCAAAAGTTGATTGATTTGATTTAGGCATTTGTTGCCAAAAGTGTTGATTTAAGGCTTTTAGCCAAAAGATTGATTTACGCAATTGTTGCCAAAAATTGATATGATTTAGGCGATTGTCGCCAAAATTGATTATTTAAAGGCTTTTAACCAAAATGATTGATTTAGGCAATTAGTTTGCCAAAAGGTGTTGATTGGCGATTGTCGCCAAAATTGGTTGGTTTTAAGGCTTTTAGCCCAAAAGATTGATTAATTAAAGGCTTTTTCCAAGACTTTGTTTTAAGCGATTTGTCGCTAAAAAAGATTAATCTCACTTATAAGCAATTTGTTTGCCAAAAGAGATCAATTGAATTGCAATGTAGGCAATTTATTGCCAAGAAAACGTGTTTTAATTAAGGCTGTTTAGCCACAATTATTGATTAATTGGACTTAAGCCGAACTGTTCGAAGTAAAGGCGATCACACCATAGTCATTGATTAACTAGGCTTTGGCCAATATTGTCGGATTTAGGCTTTAATACCACGATTATTAATTAACCGGGCATTTAGCCTAAAATTATTTAATTGAGGCAGTTTATTTGCCTAATGATGACGTGAATTCATTTATGCAGTTGTAGAATTAGGAGTAGAAGAGAAGCATGCATGAAGTGCTAAAATTAAATAAGCAGAGTTTCGTTTATGTACCTGATTTAATCGACGGCCGCTTCTTAGCTTCAGCTTGACAAACTCTGGATTAAGCTCCTCGTTTGGGGAATATTAATTATTTTAATTCAATTTAAGTGACCAAATTATCACAACAACACAATAATAAAAGCCTATGCTAAATGCAGAAAAGTAGTAAAGAATCGCAAGGAGCGTAAGGGAGAAGGAGCGTCCGTCAACACAGACTGAGTGAGTAAAAACGGAGTGCCGGGGCTGTATTTATAGGCAAAAAAATGGGCTGGAGGGCGGCGGCCGGAGCCGCCATGTCCGGCGGCCTGAGCCGTAAGGGCCGGCGGCCGGAGCCGCCGTGTCTGCGATTCTCGTAATTTTTCGAACGTTTCAAGTACCATATTGGCATACTTCCGGTGAACTTTCTGTGAACCCCTTCCCCAAATATCATAGGCATGTGAATGCATGTGACTAAGGGCAGAAATGCACGTGAATGTATGAGTCGCCACCTTGTTTAATTATTTTAGGGTAAACTAGGAAAAACCGTAAGTGACTCCAATTTTAATTAACCTAGTTGCTAGATTAATTATCCCAATGTTTAAGGCACAATCTACGAACCCGAGGTGGATCCCGAGACCATGTCATGCTGATCAACCAACCAAAAGAATGAATGCTTTGCAAGGTAATTGGACCAATGAAAATGTTCATGTGATTTCGACTTGCCGCTCGGGGTTAAATCCCCAACGTGCCTACGTACTTCCGTTTGAATGGAAGATCAAAGTCAACGTAGTTCGATAGGCCTTCTTTGAAGGGCTTTGAGGGTGTATGCTTAATGCATGAGTGTGTATATGCTTTGTGCATGTTTGTTTAGGCATTTTGCCAAAGGATCGATTGATTCGATTAGGCGTTCGTCGCCAAAAATGTTGGTTTTAAGGCATTTGTGCCAAAAATGGTTGTCGGGCGATTTGTCGCCAAAGTTGATGTTTGGGCTTATTATTGCCAAAATTGATGTTCGAGCTTATTATTGCCGAAATTGATTTTGTCGGGCGATTTATCGCCAAAATGATTGATTTTAAGGCTTTGAGCCGAAAATGATTGATTTTAAGGCATTTTGCCGAAATGAGTTGATTTAGGCAATCTGTTTGCCAAAAGTGTTGATTGGGCGATTGTCGCCAGAATTGATTGATTTTAAGGCCTTTGGCCAAAATGAGTTGATTTAGGCAATTCGTTTGCTAAAATGTGTAATTTAGGCGATTGTCGCCAAAATGGTTGATTTTAGGGCCTTTGGCCGAAATGTGTCGATTTAGGCAACCTGTTTGCCAAAAGTGTTGATTGGGCGATTGTCGCCAGAATTAATTGATTTTAAGGCCTTTGGCCAAAAGATTGATTAATTTAAGGCATTTTGCCAAAAAGTTCGATTTAAGCGATTTGTCGCTAGACAGTGGTTAATCTAATTTATAGGCAATTTGTTTACCAAAATTGATTAAACCGTAGGCAATTTGTTGCCAAAATGTGATTGATTAAACTGTAGGCAATTTGTTGCCAAAACGCGATTGATTAAGGCTTTTAGCCACAATTATTGATTAATTGGACCTTTAGGCAAAGTGTTCGAAATAAAGGCAATTACACCGTAGTTATTGATTAACTAGGCATTTTAGCCAATATTGTCGGATTTAAGATTTAACGCCACGTTTATTAATTAACCGGACATTTAAGCTTAATCGTGTTTAATTAAGACAGTTTATTTGTCTAAATGATGACGTGAATGCATTTATGCAGTTGTAGAATTATTAAGAGTAGAAGAGAAATATGCATGAAGTGCTAAAATTAAATGAGCAGAGTTTCGTTTGTGTACCTGATTTAATCGACGGCCGCTTCTTAGCTCCAGATTAAGCTCCTCGTTTAGGAAATATTAATTAATTTTATTTTGTTTAATTTTAGTGTCCAAGTATCACAATAAAAATGCAATAAAAATTAAATTAAATGCAAAAAGCGGTAAAGAAATCGCAAGGAGCGTGGGAGGGAGGAAGATCGTCCGTCAACACAGACAGGGGTGTCAAAATTGAAGAGGTAAGTGGCCTTTTATAGGCAAAAAATGGGTCGCCGGCGGCAGGTGTCACCGTCGCCGGCGGCAGGCGCCGGCGGCGGTCCGGCGGCAGGTGCCACCGTGACGGTGGCCGGAGCCACCGTGCTCGGCCGCGGTTACTTGGGCTTTTTCACTCCGGAGGAGTTTTCGGGAGTTCCGGGTCTCCGAAAAATATTCCGGGACCTGTTCCGTGATCGTTGCGATATTCCGGACGTTTTAAGTACCATATTGGCATATTTTCGGTGATTTTTCGAAATGGCCCTTCGGTCCGGCCGGACTGTTTGCAGTCCGGAAAAATTGGCTTTTAGCAAAGTCAAACTCACTGTAGCAAAAGTCAAATTTATTGTAGCAAAGTCAAATTAATTGGCAAGGCACTGTAGCAGGCCAGACTGTTTACAGTCCTGGAAAACTGGCTTTTGGAGCCTCAAAATTTGAGTATTCACAGTTGCCCCCCACTGGTTATCATAAAAATGATTTAAGAGAGCCAGTGGGTATCTGAAGGAGCAAATTTTGAGGATGGGCAGAAGAGGAAACTCTGCCGTTTTTTTTTTTTTTCTGAAATGAAATGATCAAATGCATGGATCTATGTTTGCAACTTAAAGATGTTTTTGCCTCTTTGAGGATTTGCAAAGATGTTTTGCCTCTTAATGAGGGCTTGAAAAGAGATTTTGCCTCTTAGAGGACTTGAAAAGATGTTTTGCCTTTTAATGAGGGCTTGAAAAGAGATTTTGCCTCTTAGAGGACTTAGAAAGATGTTTTGCCTCTTAATGAGGACTTGAAAAGAGATTTTGCCTCTTAGAGGACTTGGAGAGATATTTTGCCTCTTAATGAGGGCTCGAAAAGAGATTTTGCCTCTTAAAGTGGGCTTGAAAAGAGATCTTGCCTCTTAATGAGGGCTTGAAAAGAGATTTTGTCTCTTAATGAGGGCTTAAAAAGAGATTTTGCCTCTTAGAGGACTTGAAATGATGTTTTGCCTCTCAATGAGGGCTTAAAAAGATGCTTTGCCTCTTAATGAGGACTTGTAAAAATGTTTTGCCTCTCAATGAGGGCTTGAAAAGAGATTTTGCCTCTTAATGAGGGCTTAAGAAGATGTTCTGCCTCTTAATGAGGGCTTGAAAAGAGATTTGTTTTATTTTTATTTTTTTTTCTTTGAGAACCAAAGGGTCCACCTAAAGTCGAAATGATCAAATGGCTTGATTTTGGATGAAAAATGGTTGGTTATTGGTTAGGGTTTCTCCCTAGGTTTTATGTAAAAAAAAAAGGTTAACCATTAAAAGGGTTCTACCCTGGGTTTGTGTAAAGATTGATGATGGTTGGGTTCCACCCTGGGTTGTGTATGTTTTTTTTTTTTTTTTTTTTTTTATTTTTTATAACACTTGCCCCTGAATCCGACCTGGAGGATTTTGCCCCCTGCTTGAGAGAATTGATGCCCTTATTAGCTGAAATAGAATTTCTTCTTAATGAAAGACTAAAAATTCTGTGATTACTTCTGTGATGGGAGAATGGTGAAGGTTCTTATCACTTCTTGCCCCCAGAATGGTGCTGACCATGGAATACCTCAAAACATTGGTGTTGTACTTGTCCACTCGATTGAGGAATCAAAGAGAATAAAGCCACTTATATGACTCGAGGGAACGGACAATGTGGATGACATTGTTCATCTGAACGGATCGAAGAAACGATGGTCCGAGTGGAGACGAGGTATTAAAGAATTACCTCTCAGCGATTATGTTTGACATTTTTTTTTTTAGGGTTGTTTTGGAAACCCCGGGGATTGAATTGATATTTTCCTCTCTCTCTTTTTTTTTTTTTTTTTTTCGAGGAATGACTTAAAGAGTGATGCTTTCAAAACGAACTCTTGAGAATGACTCGATTTTTGTGACTCGTTGTGGAACGACCACTGGTGATGGAGACTTGATTTTAGAGACTCATTGGAGACTCGAAGGAACTCAGTGATTCCTGGAAAAAAATAATATATATACTCCCAAGGAGACCTTTGAAAGGGAATTTTTTTTTTTTTTTTTGGCTTTAACTTTTGCCTAGTAGCCGCCCTTTCGGGTTTTCGACTCTAGCAGGCTCTTTGCCCTAACTTTTGCCTAGACCGCCCTTTCGGGTTTTCAGCCTAGCGGGCTCAATTCTTGCCTGAAGCCGTCCTTTCGAGTTTTCAACTCCAGCTTTTATTTTTCTTTTCTTCTCTTTTTTTATTATTTTTTATTCTTTTTTTATTTTTATTTTTATATTGGCAAAGAGAAAATGCTTTTTATGATGGAAACTTATGTTTGTGACCGCGCCTTTGTGGCTGCCTACGTATCTCCAAGAACTCTTCGGGGGATGGGGAGAATCAGGTCTTTCGTAGTTCCTTCTGGGATGCGAACTTCGTGCTCGGCTGGTGCGAAATTCATCTCCGTCTTGATGTTAGTGCGGAATTCCTTTCCGTCTTGGTGCGAAATCTATTTCCGACTTGGTGCGGAATGACTTGCTGTTGGGGCAAAATTCAATTCCGACTTAATGCTGATTGTGGAATTCATTTCCGATTTGATTTCTTCGGGATTCCTTCCTGACTTGATATTAATACAGAATTCATTTCTGACTTGATTTCTTCGCGGGATTTCTTCCCAGCTTGAGGTCTTTGCGGGATTCCTTCCCTACTGGATGTCTTTGCGAGATTCCTTCCCGAATTGGTGTTGATGCAGAATTCATTACTGACTTGATTTCGTTGCGGGATTCCTTCCCGGCTTGATGTCTTTGCGGGATTCCTTCCCGACTTGACGTTGATGCAGAATTCATTTCTGGCTTGATTTTTTCGCGGGATTCCTTCCCGGCTTGAGGTCTTTGTGGGATTCCTTCCCTACTGGATGTCTTCGCGAGATTCCTTCCCGAATTGGTGTTGATGCAGAATTCATTTCTGACTTGATTTCGTTGCGGGATTCCTTCCCGGCTTGATGTCTTTGCGGGATTCCTTCCCGAATTGGTGTTGATGCAGAATTCATTTCTGACTTGTTCCCGGCTTGATGTCTTTGTGGGATTCCTTCCCGACTTGACGTTGATGCAGAATTCATTTCTGGCTTGATTTCTTCGCGGGATTCCTTCCCGGCTTGATGTTACGAGATTCATTCCCAACTTGATGTTGATGCAGAATTCATTTCTGGCTTGATTTCTTCGCGGGATTCCTTCCCGGCTTGATGTCTTTACGAGATTCATTCCCGACTTGATGTTGATCCGGAATTCATTTCTGGCTTGATTTCTTCGCGGGATTCCTTCCCGGCTTGATGTCTTTACGAGATTCATTCCCGACTTGATGTTGATGCGGAATTCATTTCTGGCTTGATTTCTTCGCGGGATTCCTTCCCAGCTTGATGTCTTTACGAGATTCATTCCCGACTTGATGTTGATGCAGAATTCATTTCTGGCTTGATTTCTTCGCGGGATTCCTTCCCGGCTTGATGTCTTTACGAGATTCATTCCCGACTTGATGTTGATGCAAAATTCATTTCTGGCTTGATTTCTTCGCGGGATTCCTTCCCGGCTTGATGTCTTTACGAGATTCATTCCCGACTTGATGTTGATGCAGAATTCATTTCTGGCTTGATTTCTTCGCGGGATTTCTTCCCGGCTTGATGTCCTTACGAGATTCATTCCCGACTTTGATGATATTGAATCAACTTATTGACTCAAGCTCTAGGCGAATCTGACTTTGTTGTTGTAGTGGTTTTACCACTGGTTGACTGAAATATGACTTGTATTCATCACAAAGAGTTTTGAATACCCACATTGTGGTGGTAACTTGAGTGGCTTGAGTGTTGAAGAAGCTTTTATGCTTTGAGCTTGTGGCTTCGCCATGTTTGAATTCTTGAGGTTAATTTGATTCTTTTTCTTGAACTTTATCTTCCTCTAAATTTGAAACTTGTTTCCTCAATGGTTCTCCTCTCCATAAGGAATTTTGAGGAGACTCTTCCTTTTCCTTGTTTTGAGAAATGGTCCTTGTTTATAAGGACACTTGTACTTGTGCCATGCTTGGCGCTTGATTTTCTAGGTGTTTGTTGTCATCCAATTTGTGGAAATGACTGCTTCTTTTAACTTGCTTTTTCAAAAGTGTGAGCAGCCGCTTGGTCTTTGTCCTTATGGCTGAAATGATTTGTCATCTACCCTTGATGGGCTTGAATTTAACGGAGAGCTTGCAGTTGACCCGTTTTTGACAACTTGATTTCCTGTAGCTTTGTCCTTGATTTCTTTCTTTCGTGCAGAAGTTCCTTTTGACCCATTTTTTTTCTTTTGCTTTGTTTGCTTCCTTTTGACCAGGGGTTCCTTTTGTCCCGTTTTTCCTTTTGCTTACTTAGAAGCAGCCTCTCCATAAAGAATTTCGAGGCAACTTGATTCTGAGATGACTTGAGTAGTGTATGGATAGCATTGCGACTTCGTGCAGACCCAACCCAATTCCAAGCATAACTTCTTTATTCTGTTGCTTTTAAGCTCAAAATTTAGACACCTCTCTATCGGAGCATCTTCCATTCTTGGGTTTTCGGAGAAACCATTCTGGCCCTAACCCCTTCAATCGGCTTTGTCTCGGTACTGTTTGAAGTCTTGCGTACCCTTTGCTGGATCCTTTCCATGATTACCCTTCAAAACTTCCCCTTTGATGGTGCTTCTTAAGATGCCCCCAGCTTTAATTGATGCAGAGCAAATGAATGCATTTTTCTTTGCCAATTTTTATTATCTTTTTTTTTTTCATCATCATTTTTTTTTAATTTTTTATTATTTTTTTTTCGATTTTTTTTTTCACAGGGAAGGATAGGGAAAGAGTATAAACATGATTGGAACGTAAACTGATCACTTTTTATTGATAAGACAAAATTTGTGTACAAAAGACACTTAGATTTACAGATGAAAACTTGAATGGAAATGAAAATGACAAGAAAAACTAGACCCTAAAAGATAGACTCTAGGTGGACTGTGATGGACTAGGATTGGATTGACTGTAGTGACTTTGTTCTTCTCGATGCTTAAATCGATCAGACAGGTTGTTGTTGGTCTTGAACAATTCCTTTATTCTTTTGGAGGTTTGATCTCAACCTTCTCAGACACAAACTTCATTCATTTCTAAGAAAAGTTCGAAAGGATCGAACGATTCTTGTTCAGCAATTTTTTTTATTGTATTAATCCCATGGTTAGGCAAGGGATTGGTTGATGTTCAGTTTGCTCTTGGGGATGATAGACCCATTGTCAACCAGGTCTTGTAGGCGGTTTTTTAAAGTCCAGCATGATTCTGCTTCTTGTATGAGTCTTCTTTGAGGTGGCCCAACTGGATTAAGTATTCCACCTTAGTTGCAGTTGCAATGAGCGACTGGAATGTTGGTAGGTACTGGGTTTGTAGCTGCTGTTGGTAGACAGGTTGCAGGTTTTTTATTATTATGTCCACCTGTTCTTGCTCAGAAGGCCGATTAATCATTTGGGCGGCCTTGGCCCTCCACCTCGTAAGGAACAAGGAAAAGGGTTCATTGTTTTCTGCTTGGTGGTTTCTAGTTCCCTTCGAGTAACATCCACTTCGATATTATAATGGTACTGCGTGTTGAAAGCATTGCATATGTCCTCCCAATTCTTCATTTTGGAATGATCCAAGCTTACAAACCATCTTAATGCAGCACCAGTCAAAGATTGCTGAAACAACTGAGCAAGGAGCTCGCTGTTCAGGCCAAACGGGTTGAGGGCACCCACATACATTTTCAGGTGCGTTTTGGGACAAGTGGTTCCATCAAACTTGTCCATGTTGGGCATCTTGAACTTAGTTGGCAGTCTTGCTTCGGGGAACAAGGATAAGGAGTCCATGTCCACCACTTCCTTGTGTGTCTTGAGGGCAGTAATAGACCTTTCCAACAGTTCCAATTTTTCTCTCATTTTCTGAGCTTCCAGCTCAGAAGCAGTTATGGAGGGCATGTCATCCAGGTTAAGGGCAGGGTTTGTCGGTTCAGCAGCAAGACCCTGATTGGAGGTAGCAGGTCCACTTCCCCCAGTGGAAGCCCCATTTCCATTATCACCACCTAGTTCAGCTATTAAGGCAGTCCTCTAGGCAGCCAATGCCTCAGTCATTCTAGCCTCCATTCTGGCTTCCAGTTGTTCAATGAGGTTCTGGATGTCGGTGAGTGATGCCATTGGTGCGGTTGGTGAAATTGGTCTTGTGGGTGAGAGCTCAGTTGGAGTTTCGGGTGCAGGTGGTCTTTGGAGGGGTACCTGTGAAAGGACATAGTCAAAATGATTAGACTATCCTATATAAGGTGTTTTCATAGGGGATGTGAGATAGTGTGAGGTAGGGTAGTGTAAGGGTAAGGTATTTGGACTTGACCCTTGTGATGTGGGGTGGTATGACCAAACAATGTAGGGTAGTGTTGGTAGGCTAGGACACCTAGGATAGGACCCAATGGGATGTGATATGTAAGGTAGAGTGCTTAGGGCTGGACACCTCGACTTTTCGAAAGGCCCTAAGTTCTCAAAAAAAAAATTTTTTTGGGCCTTAGGGGCCAAAATGTGAATTTTTGGGCCTTTGAGGCCAACATGTGAGTTTTTGGGCCTTTGGGGCCAAATTGAGAATTTTTGGGCCTTTGGGGCCAAATTGAGAATTTTTTGCGCCTCTGTGGCCAAATTGAGAATTTTTTGGGCCTTTGGGGCCAAGATGTGAACTTTTGGGCCTTAGGGCCAAGATGGGAATTTTCGGGCCTTTAGGGCCAAATTGGGATTTTTTGGGCCTTAGAGGCCAAAATGTGAGTTTCTGGGCCTTAGTGGCCAAATTGTGAATTTTCGGGCCTCTGTGGCCAAATTGTGAATTTTCGGGCCTTTGTGGCCAAATTGTGAATTTTCGGGCCTCTGTGCCCAAATTGTGAAGTTTTGGGCCTTAGTGGCCAAATTGTGAATGTTTGGGCCTTAGGCCAAATTGTGAATTTTTGGGCCTTTGGGGCCAAATTGGGAATTTTTGGGCATTCGTGGCCAAAATGTGAATTTTTGGGCCTTTGTGGCCAAAATGGGAATTTTTGGACCTCTGTGGCCAAATTGGAAAGTTTTGGGCCTCTGTGGCCAATTTAAGAATTTTTTTGGGCCTTTGTGGCCAAATTGGGCATTTTTGGGCCTTTGTGGCCAAAATGTGAATTTTTGGACTAAAATGTAATTTTTCAGGTCTCAGGGACCAAAAATGTAATTTTTCAGGTCTTAGGGACCAAAAATGTGATTTTTCATGTCTTAGGGACCAAAAATGTGATTTTTCGGCTTTGAAATGGAATGCCCTTTTTTATCATTTTCCATACCCTTTTTGTTTTGTGAAGTATGGGATGAATGCGTGAATGAGCACAACATCACAACATAATTCATTTTAATGGAATGATTCAGCATCATTGGGTGCATACAGCCCTAAAGGATAGGTTCTATAGGCTATGACACAAATAGAGAATAGGCTTATAAAGGGACCCTTGAACCTTGAGCATGGATATACCTAACCACATGTGAAACAAAGAGTTTCGCGTGGGTCCAACGGTACACATACTCATGGGCCACCCCCAAAAGGATTAGGGATGGTTTGCGGTAACAGGGAGGACGCTTTGGCTGTCCGTCGACATAATCAAAGAGATCTGCCGATCAGAGCTACTTGCTATCCAAACTCAGAAGTTTGAACAGAAGGAGAAGAAATTCATTTGAAATTCATTTTTTATGCAATGGAGAAAAGGATTCTCAATCGTGCAAATAAATCAACAAGTTTTAATATTTTAATCATATTTTACAATTAAGTCCAAATTTCCTTATCAAGTATTCTTAAAGAAAGAACACTTGATTCGTGCTAGGATATCCTGTAGAACAAGGCACAACAAAATAATACCCTAAAGAAGGGCAAGTTAGTTGACACAGCAATTGTAGTCCACTTTTATGCAAAAAGATTACATAATTAATTTCCCCAGCAGAGTCGCCAAACTATGAACCCCTTCCCCAAATATCACAGGCATGTGAATGCATGTGACTAAGGGCAGAAATGCACGTGAATGTATGAGTCGCCACCTTGTTTAATTATTTTAGGGTAAACTAGGAAAAACCGTAAGTGACTCCAATTTTAATTAACCTAGTTGCTAGATTAATTATCCCAATGTTTAAGGCACAATCTACGAACCCGAGGTGGATCCCGAGACCATGTCATGCTGATCAACCAACCAAAAGAATGAATGCTTTGCAAGGTAATTGGACCAATGAAAATGTTCATGTGATTTCGACTTGCCGCTCGGGGTTAAATCCCCAACGTGCCTACGTACTTCCGTTTGAATGGAAGATCAAAGTCAACGTAGTTCGATAGGCCTTCTTTGAAGGGCTTTGAGGGTGTATGCTTAATGCATGAGTGTGTATATGCTTTGTGCATGTTTGTTTAGGCATTTTGCCAAAGGATCGATTGATTCGATTAGGCGTTCGTCGCCAAAAATGTTGGTTTTAAGGCATTTGTGCCAAAAATGGTTGTCGGGCGATTTGTCGCCAAAGTTGATGTTTGGGCTTATTATTGCCAAAATTGATGTTCGGGCTTATTATTGCCGAAATTGATTTTGTCGGGCGATTTATCGCCAAAATGATTGATTTTAAGGCTTTGAGCCGAAAATGATTGATTTTAAGGCATTTTGCCGAAATGAGTTGATTTAGGCAATCTGTTTGCCAAAAGTGTTGATTGGGCGATTGTCGCCAGAATTGATTGATTTTAAGGCCTTTGGCCAAAATGAGTTGATTTAGGCAATTCGTTTGCTAAAATGTGTAATTTAGGCGATTGTCGCCAAAATGGTTGATTTTAGGGCCTTTGGCCGAAATGTGTCGATTTAGGCAACCTGTTTGCCAAAAGTGTTGATTGGGCGATTGTCGCCAGAATTAATTGATTTTAAGGCCTTTGGCCAAAAGATTGATTAATTTAAGGCATTTTGCCAAAAAGTTCGATTTAAGCGATTTGTCGCTAGACAGTGGTTAATCTAATTTATAGGCAATTTGTTTACCAAAATTGATTAAACCGTAGGCAATTTGTTGCCAAAATGTGATTGATTAAACTGTAGGCAATTTGTTGCCAAAACGCGATTGATTAAGGCTTTTAGCCACAATTATTGATTAATTGGACCTTTAGGCGAAGTGTTCGAAATAAAGGCAATTACACCGTAGTTATTGATTAACTAGGCATTTTAGCCAATATTGTCGGATTTAAGATTTAACGCCACGTTTATTAATTAACCGGACATTTAAGCTTAATCGTGTTTAATTAAGACAGTTTATTTGTCTAAATGATGACGTGAATGCATTTATGCAGTTGTAGAATTATTAAGAGTAGAAGAGAAATATGCATGAAGTGCTAAAATTAAATGAGCAGAGTTTCGTTTGTGTACCTGATTTAATCGACGGCCGCTTCTTAGCTCCAGATTAAGCTCCTCGTTTAGGAAATATTAATTAATTTTATTTTGTTTAATTTTAGTGTCCAAGTATCACAATAAAAATGCAATAAAAATTAAATTAAATGCAAAAAGCGGTAAAGAAATCGCAAGGAGCGTGGGAGGGAGGAAGATCGTCCGTCAACACAAACGGGGGTGTCAAAATTGAAGAGGTAAGTGGCCTTTTATAGGCAAAAAATGGGTCGCCGGCGGCAGGCGCCGCCGGCGGTCCGGCGGCAGGTGCCACCGTGACGGTGGCCGGAGCCACCGTGCTCGGCCGCAGTTACTTGGGCTTTTTCACTCCGGAGGAGTTTTCGGGAGTTTCGGGTCTCTGAAAAATATTCCGGGACCTGTTCCGTGATCGTTACGATATTCCGGACGTTTTAAGTACCATATTGGCATATTTTCGGTGATTTTCCGAAATGGCCTTCGGTCCGGCCAGACTGTTTGCAGTCCGAAAAAATTGGCTTTTAGCAAAGTCAAATTTACTGTAGCAAAGTCAAATTAATTGGCAAGGCACTGTAGTAGGCCAGACTGTTTACAGTCCTGGAAAACTGGCTTTTGGAGCCTCAAAATTTGAGTATTCACACTTTTCGAATGGCCTCCAGTCCGGCCGGACTGTTTGCAGTCCGAGAAAACTGGCTCTTTGAGCCTCAAAATTTGGGTATTCAAAGTTGCCCCCCACCGGCAACCATAAAAAAGATTTATGGGAGTTGGTGGTTGTCTGAAACACAAATTTTGAAGGCGAAAATCGGACGCGACCAGAAGACCCGCCTTTTGGCTATTTGCTTATAAATAGCTTAAAATTCTCACTTTTCATTCATTTTAAACTCTCCAAATCAAAGAATTCACTCAAATTCTCTCAACTTCCTCATCATGACTTCTCCGAGCCACAGCAGCGACGAGGATTTTCTGGAGTCTCTAGGGATTTCTCTCGAGGAGGTCAATGTTACAGCGGACGCTGACACTCACGCCTCCGTAACTGGCATCTATGCCCAGGTAAGCTCCCTTTCGCTTTTGTTTGCTTTAATTATTTCTTGGGCCTTAGAGGCCAAAATGTAGATCTTTGGGCCTCTGTGGCCAAACTGTGGATTTTTGGGCCTTAGGGGCCAAAATGTGAATTTTTAGGCCTCTGTGGCCAACTGTGAATTTTTGGGCCTTAGAGGCCCAAATGTGAAAAATGTTTTTTTTATTTTTCTGCACTTACTGTTTTATTAGTATGTATGCTAGAGTAGAACTAAGATATTATCCTTAGTAAGGAACCGAGGAATAACTCTTAGATTGCTTTACCTCTTAGGACCCCCATATTAAATTGGATGTGGGTGAGAGTTCTGTGGCTGAAATTCCGATCGAGATATTCGATCATCATAACCCAGTTGGAGTGATTATCAGTCCGTCTTATCTGGGCTACCTGAGGCATTTTGACATGGGTCGAAGCAGTCACAAGGAGTTACTGGGCGCCTTGGCCGAGAGATGGTGGGACACCACCAATACTTTCCACTTTTCTTGGGGCGAGTTGACAATGACACCTGCAGACTTTTCTGTGATCTCCGGGATCCCCTTTGGCATTCGGCCGATCGAGCTATATGATGACTGGAGGATAGAGATCTCTCCTGACCGGATGGTGGAGTTGATCGGGATTGACCTGCCTCGGATTGTCGGGCCAGGCTCTGCTACTCCTGCTTTGAGCGTTTCCAGACGCTGGTTATCCCTCCAGGCCCCTGACATCTATGCTAGATACAGGCGGGGAGAGCTGACGGCTACTCAGGTGGCCAGATTCACTTTGTTGCTATTCTTTGCTTCGACCTTCTGGTCCAACAGGAAAGAGAAGTTTAATCCTTCTATCTTGTGGAGTTTGGAAAATCTGGCCCATTTGGAGGAGTACGACTGGGTCGGTGCTATTCTGAGCTGCATGTACGACGACATGTGTGATTTGAGTCGAGGCCACTGTAAGCTCAGCGGGACCTACTACTTCTGGGAGGTAATGTAAAGAACATTCTTCCTCTCTATGTTTTTCTGTTTATCTTGATTTTTCTTTCTCACTGATTCATGTTTCTGTTTTGCAGACTTGGGCATTTGAGTACTTTCCTTACACTCGCCCAAAGCTGATTCATATTGATCTTGGATTAGGGCTGGTGCCTTCGGCTTGGAGATGGTACTGATCAAACCTTCATACCATTCGGCGCAAGAAATCGCTGAGGGATCTGAGAGCCTTTTTTGATACTTGCACTCTAGAGCAGGTATGTGCTTAGTGATTCTTGGATATGTTAAATAAAAAGGATTTATTAACATATTTGCATCTTTTATAGGTCGAAGTGGGGGCGATGAATGCCCATCTACAGAGCTGGATTCAGGCTGATCCCGATTTCCAACGGTCAGATGCCTTGTCTTGGCGGAGGGTGGTCCTATCGCACCCCGTCCTGCGGCGATATTATTTGGGCGAGAGAGTGGACATTCAGATAAGAGGCTGCCGGTCTATCCCTTATTCCCCTCCCGAGGACATGCGAGCAGGCAAGCAGATGCGCTCACTACTGCTTATACTGAGGGTATTCCACATGTGGAGTTCATCCTTGGGGGAGATTATGATGAGTTCTGCAGAATCTCCTTGATGCAGGCCATTGGATCTCGGCTTGATAGTTTTCAGAGATTGGTTCCTTCCCAGCCGCTTGGCACCCATTCTTCTTGGGCTTCGGGTACCTCGACTAGGACTCCAAGGAGGAGGCCTATGACCGATCCCACTTCTTCCACTCCGGTTGAGGGTCCGTCTCGGGCCGGGCCTAGCTGCTCGGCTGGTCCTTCCAGGGCTCCCCGGGCTATTTCGGAGGCTACCGGGCCACTTCACCCAAACCTGGCCAATCTGCGTCTTCCATACAGCATTCCTTACTATCCTCCTGACGGCCCTCCAACTCTTCGGGAGGTCTCCATGGAGAGTGTGGATCGCCTGGCTCTTCCTTCCGAGGACATTACTGAGGTAAAGACTGACAAATCCCTCACAAAAAGGATTCATAAGAGATTTGATATTGACTTGTATTTTCCTTTGTATGATTTCCAGGTTCCTGTCGGGTTGGTCAATCAGATGATGGAGCTGATTCTTGGGATGCAGCAAGAACTAACTTCGTCCTGGACTCATAGGGCCTTTGACGATCAGAGGAGGAGGAGGCCCCGTCGCTGATAGTTGCTAGATTTTTCCTGTTTTTCTTTTTTGTATTTCTGTACAGAACTTTGCTTGTACCTGCACTTGGTTAGTACTGAAAATTTTATATGTATGCATGATTATCAAATTTGAAAGAAAATAGGATTTCATTTCAGCCCATTTTATGGAAGAATATTTTTTTTCTTTTAGTACTGAAAATAAAAGAAAATCTCTTTTTATTTATGGTACTGGAAATAAATTTTTTTTTTTTTTTTTTTTTTTTGCGGTGGCCGCCGTCGGCCGCTGCCGCCGCCGCCTCCGGCGGGGGCAACCGCCTCCGGGCGCGCTTTCTTCTATAAAAACTGTCTTTTTTGGCTTTTCTTTCAGATCTCATTCATTCTCTCTCGAAATTCAAGCCAAAGAAGCAGTTTTCAGCCAGTTTCTTCTGTTTTCTCTCTTTTCTTCCTTCTTTTTTTCAAAAAACATGAATCCTTTTTACAACCATAGCATGCACAGCTGGACTAGGAGTCTCTCCAAGGTCGAAAAGATCAACTTGGGGAGGTACGGTCTTTCTCCTATCATTACTCTTAGGGGGGTAGTAGTTGACTGGGATTTTTTACGAGCCTGCATTAGACTTTGGGACCCGGAGGCCCACGTTTTCCGGTTCGGGGCCATGATGGAGGAGATGTGCCCTCTTTTTGAGGAATTCTGTGCTATTATAGGGTGCGACCCCAATGCCCCTTTAGTCAAGCATGAGGTAAAAATTGGGTATGTTCGGTTGTTTGAAAGCCTGTTTCAGTTCAGCCGATCACAAGCTAGGGCTATGATTGTTGATGACCAGAAAGCAATTTTGCTGCCCCTGATTGACGAATTTTCAGAGATTCGCTCAGACGACCCAGACCGGATGAGGCTGAGAATGCAGGCCTTGGTTTTCTGCTTATTGGCTGGTTTTTTATTCAACCAGGACCCAGGCTTTGGGGATTTGCGCCTTTGCCCCATGGTTCGGCAAATGGAGGATATGGGTTGCATTGGCGGCATTGTGTTGGCAGAGACTATCAGGAGCCTTGACAGAGCTGCTTTAGGCTTTGATGACTGGACGGTCTCCCCGACTATTCTCCAAGTATTTCCCCTTTTCCTTTTCCTTATTTTTCTTCTTTCTTTTAGTTCATTCCTTTGTAATAGAAAGGATCCATTACTCAGGTTTGGTTAAAGGACCACCTCCGAGTGGTTGCTACTCCTACTCTCTTGCCCTACAATCCCTCTCAGTATCGTATGAGGAGGATCTTGATCACTCATCTGTTTACTGATGCATGGACCTCATGGCTGATTGAGTTGGGTCCAAATGAGGTATTGTGGTTCGTTTCTTGGTATGACGTCACCCACTTTATCCAGGTTAGCTTCCGCCATACACGGGTTTACCTTTTAGGCCTTACACACTGCACTTAGTACTGCGCTTCGCGCGTTTTGAGGCAGATGGGTATAGATCAGACTGTTCTGATTATGGATGACATTTCAGCTGATTCAGCCATCACTCCGGGTGTTACTCGAGCCGTCCTTAGGGCTTGGGTTAGAGACCATCACATGGTTAGGCCTTTACCTAATCCTGCCAGTGTTCAGACTTCTCCTGAGTATCGGACCTGGTTCATTGCCGTTGTCTGGCCAATTGAGAGGCCAAGGAGGACCGCACTGCTGAGTGCACTTGAAGGTTGGGCTCAGGCTGACGCTAATGATGAGGTTGGGACTGACGAGGAGATTGTGTTGGCTTCCCGGACAGGCGAGGTTGGAGAGAGTTCAGCAGCTAGGAATGACTCAGAGGATGTTGCCCCACGGAGGCGACGGGACACCTAGACTTTATAGGCTTTTTGGACTTTTGTTGTTTTTCCCTTATTTTGACTTTTTATTTGGGACTTGGACTTTGGATTTTGGATGTATGTTCTTTTTTTTTTAGACTTGGACTTCATTATTTATTTATTTTTTCTTTGGACTCTTTTGCTTTCTGCTTGACTCCAGACTGTTTGACTTTATTGCTTTCATTGCGAATGTTGTTTGGCTTTTAAGCTTTCCAAGCATCTTCCAACTTTATTTATTTAAGCTCTAATTTTTGCCTAAGCCGCCCTTTTCGGGTTTTCAACTTAGCGGGTCCCGACTTTTGCCTAAGCTGCCCTTTCGGGTTTTCGACTTAGCGGGTTTTTCTCTCTCTTTTTTTCACTTTTCTTTCCTTTTTTTTCTTTTTTTTTTCATTTGGCAAAGAAGAATGAATTATGAAATGATTTTTTTTATTAATGCTTAGACCGCGCCCAAAGAGGGCTGCCTACATATCTCCGATACATAATTTCCTTTTTCCGAGGAGAATCAGGTCTA
Source organism: Jatropha curcas (assembly GCF_041381405.1). Classification (NCBI taxonomy): domain Eukaryota; kingdom Viridiplantae; phylum Streptophyta; class Magnoliopsida; order Malpighiales; family Euphorbiaceae; genus Jatropha; species Jatropha curcas. The sequence goes on from NC_143161.1 coordinate 17,147,954, forward strand.
ATGTAGCTCTCTTTACATTATACAATGCTTATTATACAAAATATCTTTTTAACTGATCTAAATTATATGGATTTGTGAATTCCAAACCATCCAAATCAGTCAAAATGACGGCTCCGCTAGACAATATTTTCTTCAAGACATAGGGTCCCGCCCAATGAGGACGAAACTTCCCACGCGGGTCTACGATTGGCTGTCTAATTTCCTTCAAGACCAAACAACCTTCTTCTAGTTTTCGGACTTTGACCTTCTTATTAAAATGTCGCGCCATTCTTCTTTGGTAAACTTGAGTTTGATGGGTTGCTCGCAATCGCTTTTCATCCATACCCAAGAGTTGCAAATGATAATTCTCAGCCCAATCTGCTTCGCTGATCTGGCTTTCCCGGATAATTCTCGCCGACTGAACTTCCAGCTCAATAGGCAACACTGCTTCCATACCACATACACTAAGGAATACGGAGTTGCCCCAGTAGGTGTTCTGATTGAAGTCCTATATCCCCATAGAGCATTTGGCAACTGTTCATGCCAAGCTTTGTGCTTTCTAACCGTCTTCTGTAAAATGACTTTTATAGCCTTATTTGCAGCCTCCACAGCCCCATTTGTTTGTGGCCGATAGGGTGAGGACTTATGATGTTGAATCTTCTTTTCTTTCAACAAATCAGAGAATTGACTCTGAAAATGAGACCCATTATCAGTTATGATCTCAAATGGCGTTCCGTACCGACAAAGGATGTTAGTACGAACGAACTGTGCTGCCTTCTTGGCATTCAAGACCGAATAGGAGGCTGCCTCAATCCACTTAGTGAAGTAATCAACAGCGACCAGGATGAATTGATGACCATTGGAAGCCTTCGGGTGGATCTTTCCGATCACATCTATGCCCCAAGTTGCGAAAGGCCATGGTGAAGCAATTGGATTCAAATTGATCGGAGGCTTTTTTTGCAGCTTAGCAAAAATTGACACTCATGGCACTTCTACGTGTGCCTTACGCAATCCGAATTCATAGTTGACCAGTAATAACCCAGGTTCACAATTTTTCGAGCCAAGGCTATCCCGTGCATGTGTGGACCGGACTCCCCATTATGTAAGGAATCCATGATGGTTTGAGCTTCTCCCTCATCAACGCACCTTAGGTGCAGGCCATTCCAACTTCTTTTATACAGTACTCCTCCAGTAAGGAAATATTCGGATGCTAACTGCCTCAATGTCCGTTGATCAGTCTTAGTGGATCCCTCCGGGTAGGCTTCATTTTGAAGATAGTTCTGTATGTCCCAAAACCAGGGCTTGTCATCGACCAAATTCATGACATGTGCTGGCTGTTTCTGTAGCCGAACTGTCAGAGGTCGAATGACTTGGTCTCCCCCTACATTAACCATGGAGGCCAAAGTAGCCAGAGCATCAGCAAACTGATTTTTGGTTCGCGGCAAATAGTGGAAAGATAAATCCTCAAATTGCTGCGCCAATTCGTCCAAGCGTTGTAGGTAAGGAACCAAACGCTCTTCTTTAATTTTCCATTTTCTCAAAGGTTGGGAGACTATTAAATTGGAATCCCCGAAAACCTTGAGGACCTTTATTTCCTTTTCCAGGGCTGCTTCTAACCCCTTTATGCAAGCTTCATACTCGGCTTCATTGTTGGTGCAGTCGAAATCTAATTTGACTGCGATTGGGACGTATTCTCCACAAGGAGTTTTGAATACGACTCCAACCCCATATCCATGGTAGTTTGAAGCTCCATCGAAGTACATCTCCCAAACTTCACTCTCCAAGCTTAACAAGTCTTCATCGGGAAATTCTACCTCCGGCATTTGGTCTTCGACCGGTAATTCCACTAATTGATCAGCCAAGGCTCCGCCTTTCACTGCCTTCCGTTGTACAAATTTTAAATCATAGGCTGCGAGCACTGACACCCACTTAGCCATCTTACTATCAAGTGTGAACCCCTCCCCAAACATCATAGGCATATGAATGCATATGACAAAGGACAGAAATGCACGTGAGTGTATGAGTCGCCACCTTGTTTAATTATTTTAGGGTAAACTAGGAAAAAACCCTAAGTGACTCCGATTTTAATTAACCTAATTACTAGATTAATTAACCCAATGTTTAAGGCATGGTCTTCGAGCCCGAGGTGGATCCCGAGACTATGTCATGTTGATGAACTAACCAAACAAATGAATGATTTGCAAGGAAAATGAAGTAATTGGACCAATGAAAAATGTTTATGTGATTTTGACTTGCCGGTCGGGGTTAGATCCCAAACGTGCCTACGTACTTCTGTTTGAATGGAAGATCAAAGTCAACGTAGTTCGATATGCCTCTTTTAGAGGGCTTTGAATGGGTATGCTTAATGCATGAGTGTGTGTATGCTTTGTGCATTTTGTTTAGGCATTCTGCTTGAAAATTGATTGATTTGATTTTAGGCATTTGATGCCAAAAATGTTGATTTTAATGGCTTTTAGCCAAAAGGATTGATTTAGGCAATTAGTTTGCCAAAAATTGATGTTTGGGCTTATTATTGCCAAAAAATGTTTTGTTGGGCGATTCGTCGCCAAAGTGATCAACGCATTTGTGCCAAAAGTTGGTATGGGAAGGCGTTTAGCCAAAAGTGATTATTCGGGCGTTTGTCGCCAAAATGACTGATTTAAGGCTTTTAGCCAAAATGAATTGATTTAGGCAATTTATTGCCTAAAAATTGATTGATTGGGCGTTTGTCGCCAAAATTGATTGACTTAAGGCAATTTATTTGCCAAAAGCAATTGTTTGAAGGCTTTTAGCCAAAAATTGTGATTTAAGCGATTTGTCACTAAAAAGTGGTTAATCTAACTTATAGGAAATTTGTTTGCCAAAAATTGATTGAACCGTGGGCAATTTGTTGCCAAAATGTGGT